>NW_017265161.1:421543-673955 GCF_001638985.1 Phycomyces blakesleeanus NRRL 1555(-)
GAACAGTAGTCAAAAAGATAAAATAAAGTGTATTTCGATTTTTTTTTTCAAAGAGTGTGCTCTCTTTTTATATTGCAACAGTTTCTGTCTACTTTATGTTGCAATATTATATGAATGACGATTCCCAACAGCAATGAAGATCCTTGACAAGGATGGAGAAATGTAGGGAATGTCGAAAGAAGATTCAAGCTATCATTAAAAAAGAATTTTTTTGTTTTGATTACGGCGCAATGAAGGTCACATTAATATACTATCCTCTCTCAACGACTGTAAGTGAACACTGGACGGTATTTAAACCCCCGTATGGGTAACAGTGTCCCTGTCAATGGGCCCTGTTATGATTCTTTTACTATCGGGTACACAAAGACTTTCTGCACCACCAATTGGTAATACCAGGTTACAAAAAAGTACAAACTGTCTGAATTACCAATTAGCATCCTTAGTTTTTAAGAAGACATAAAACGAAATAGACAATATCGTATATTTTGTATTTGTGCAGCCAATTGACTGGTAGAGAGATCCCTGAGTGTGTGAGTGTATATTGGAAAGAGGAAAGAGATATGTGTAAGAGCTTATCTGAAATATACTAACAGATTATATATATAATCCTAGAGTGACTTTTGGTATATGGATTTATCACGCGGCGTGTTATCTTAAGGATGTAATTGTCCAAGAAGAAGAGAGATCAACGAGAGAGATTTGTAGTGGACAAACAGAAAATGCGAGAGTGAGAGAGAGAGCGAGAGAGAAAGAGAGAGAGAGAGAGCGAGAGAGAAAGAGAGAGAGAGAGAGAGAGAGAGAGAGAGAGAAAGATAATTAAGGAAAGTAAGATGTTAATTGATCCATAAATATCCAGTGGATCGAATTATTTTAAAAGCACATTAAAACACATCTTGTTGCTTATAGCTCGGATCGGATTTAAGCAAAATATATCGATCCTTGCTCAGAATTATTTAACCAATTGATTGAGAAGTGTATGGTATAAGCTATATACATATATACTTTTGGAATTTACTTTATATACTAATATATTAATATGAGATATTGAAAGGCTTCATTATCTGCATGCACAAAGATATAAGGCAAAGAGTATAAGTTATTAGTTAGCTATAGAGTATAATGTCAAAGTCATTGGACTTCCATTTTTGGTTAATTAATTTCGACTTTTATATGATTGTGTACTTGTTTTAGACGGGAAGCATACTTACTTAGGAAGATAGCTTCGCCTTTTTTTTATTATAAAGCTGTTACTCAACGCATGTCCATCGCAAAAGCATTGCTGTTTATGTATATAGAATTCATAACTTCACTATGGATATGAAAGCTGTGCGCTTAGATTGCTTTTTTAGAGAGAGCTCATTAGCTTCAAATATTGTTTATAAAGAGTGAGCAACCTTATAGTTTTGCGCTTGTCTTAAGAATACACTGACCTTCACACTCAATATTCCTAAGCCATTCCTTATTGCACCGCCTATCCCCTGCCCCCTTTTCACGTACCTTAACTACACATACACACACACGCAATTCTCGACTATACACATCTTAACTACACACACACACACACGCAAACCTCAACTACACACATCTTAACTACACATATATCTCTTATAATACTTTTTTAAACCTATATAAATAAATAATATGCTTGTGATTAAGGCAAGTACATATATAAATCATTACAGCTTCTATTTGTTTTGTCTATTTAAATATAGTAAAATAAATAAGGTAAGTGAGTAGGTGGAGACCGAGTCGAATTAATTAAAGTGAAAGGCTGAAGAAGAATAAGAGTGTAGTGTAACAGCGATTTTGTTTTAAAAATATTGAGAAGGTTTTGATAGTAGAGGATTTGTGTTGTGTAAAGAGTGCAGAATAGTGAGATTGACGGAGGCAGTGTGTAGTAAATGATTTTTTTTATATGAGATGGGTTTGAGAATTAGGGTTTGTAACAATTTTATTATTATTATAGACTTGAAGATTATTGTGTGCGCCTATGAAGAGAGATTACTATGGTAGGACTTTGCGATGGGTGATTTCTGTTTGGTCTAGAACCAGTTATTTAAAGATATAGTAAAAGTCGGAAGCTTTGGAGAATATGTATGATGGGATGAGATCATTGTCACTGAAGACAGTCTTGGAAGTATAAGCATACAAGTGTTATGTGCGTGCAAAAGTTTAAAGGTAGTTCTGAGAACAGTGGTATATAGCACTTTTGATAGCGTTGTGCAGCTGGTATTGCTAGGCATAATAAAAAAAAAGAATATTGTAGTTATTGGTGTCGGTTTTTAAAGCGTTGAGAAGTTTATAGGGACACGAAAGTATGACTGAGGGCCTATTTCTTGTTCGACTCGTATATACTATGGACAGCCGTCTAAAAGATAAAACAAAGAGTATTTCTGATTTTGTATTGCGTCGATTTCTGTCCATTTTAAGTTGCAATATCATATGGACAAAGATTCTCGAACGGAATGGAGGGATGGGAGAATTTGGAGAGAGGATTCAAGTAATTGTTAAAAAGGATTTATTTTTTTCTGTTTTGGTTACGGTGCAGTAAAGGCTATTTTAATAGGGGGTTTCAACAGTTTTTAAGCTTTTAAATTTAAGCTTTGAGTTTTAAAGAAGTAACCAATAATATGTAAGAGTTTGTGTTTTAGAGTACCCTAAATGCTTATTTCAATTCTACTAGGCATGATGATAGTATGGTATAAGCTTAAAATAATAATCAAAGGTGCAAAGATGTTTGCATCAAGGCTTTATTAAATTGCAAAAAAAAACTGAGCAAAAATGTATTTAATTTAAAACTCTCGAAGATTTTCTTTCAAGAGTTTTAATCTTTTTTTTGATGGTTATAGATTAATTTCAACCAATTATATTTTGAAATTTAAACTCAAAGATTAAGTTTGAAAGCTTAAAGGACTGTTGAAACCCCCTAATATACCCTTTCCAAATATGTATATATAAAAGTTTATTGCTTCTTGGTCTTTTTGTTGGCTTCGTTTTGTGCCATTTCTTCTGGTTTCCGTTTTTGTGTTTTTGCAATGATTGGTGCAGTTGTTTGAAAGGTTTTTATATTTGTTGGGCAATATTCTTGTGGTGCAGATAATGCAGACTTCAACCATGGTGCATTAACAGGCTGGATTCCTTGTAATATTAAGCGAAGGGACTCTTCTTTATCTTGTTTAATCTAAAGAAGACGAAGAAAAATATAATATAATATAATTCGTTAATTCATTAATCAATCTATAGAGCGATACATTTAATAATATTTACCTCTACTGCAATCGCACATGCTCTACGAATACCAAGTGCAAGCGCTACCCTGGGTTCAGAACAAGGTGGCAAAGATACAATCTTGATGTTTGCAAGCGCGCACATGGATAACAGGTGAGCACACAAATGTGGGGGGTTAGCGTCTCTCTTGCAGACAAAAACAGCAGTATATGCATTTGTATCTGTATTTGTAGGTGTGGCTGATGGCTGTCCCGCACATTTGTCTTTGATCAATTTTTCGAGAAGTCGTGTAACTTGATTAACACCAACGTGAACACGATTCAGGATGTCAGGCTCAGCAGGTGGCTTCAAATCATCAGTTTTAGGTTCAACCTTTTGGGACTTTTTTTGCTTGATCAAGTGTACAGCCTTTCGGTAATGTCCAATGGGTTCAAGTGATCTAATGATCATTCAGTTTCCTTAATCACCAATAATAGTAATAACTGTATTTATTTTTATATTTTCTTTTTCTTGCTTTATTTTTATTTATTTTTCGTGGGTTTATATTTGACTTACAATAAAAGTAGCTCGGTAATCTTGTTTCCGAGATCATTATTAACAGCTGGCCTGAGAGCAAATGAGATTTCTTGGGTGGTAGAGATTAAGACGTATTCCGTCTTACCATTTGAGAATAAAAGGTGAATCCAAGACGCTCTTGTAAACTGTTCTTCTATCGTTTTGCGCTTTCTTGATAGAGTTTCCACTGAATACTTTAGCACTGGACATTGCTAAGATGCATATATATATGTGTGTATAAATATAGATATAAAGAAATAATTTAATGACCTTCTTAGAAATTAATCGTAATATAATATAAAATAAATAAATATAAAAAAGCATTAAAACTCTCCAAAAATGCTAATTTTGGCGTGACTGCCGAGAATTGAATATATGCTGTATTGCATAAAGCACTCATCACACAATCAGCATCATATAAATAACATACATATATGATAAGTAATCACAGTATAAATGAGACAGTTAGATAGATATATGGAGGTATATATTATAGAATATAAAATAGTGCGAATTATTATGAAAAAATACAACAAATTGTTCTGTAAGAGAAAATATATAAATATAAATAATAAGAATAATAATAAGAGAGATAAGAAAGACAGTAAGAGGAAAATGAATAAAGAAAACAGAAACAGAAAAAAGAGTGTGCTTTGTAATGTGTTATAAAAATCTGTACATTGTCAAGGGTTACAATACAATACAGAGCTTTTTGTGTAGACGCATGATTCCCCCAGACATTGCTGCCTTTGTCGCAGCTGTGATTACCTCATCCACAAACTGGTTTCGCTTGGCACTACACTCATAGTACTTTGCTCCAATATCCTTAGCCAGCTTATCACCCTAGTGAATCAACGGATAGTATATACATTAAAACACTTCCAAAGTATACGCCTTTACTTCATTTCCTTTTTTGCGTGTCTTCCTTCCTTCATTCCTTCTTTCTTTCTTTATGCTTTTTTCCATTTTAGACTTACTTCCTCACTGGTGATCAAGTGATGGCCAAGTGCATTCAGTTGGCCAATTCGATTCCGATCATCACGTAAATCTATCTTTGTTCCCACCAACAACTTTGGTACATTCTCGCAAAAATGGGTTACTTCTGGAAGCCACTGTAATATATATATATAAAGCAAGCAAGCAAATAAATAAATTAATAAATGAATGCATGTACAGATACATGCATATATACATACACATTGTATATTATATATTGTATATTGCATATTGTATATTATGTGTCTGTGTATTATATTTGTACACCCTCAACAGAAACTAGACAATGAACTCTATATTCACTCACTCACCCTATCTTGGACATTTGCAAATGAGGTCGGCAAATCAATGGCAAAGCAGATCAGAACAACGTCTGTTTCTGGGTAGGACAATGGTCGCAATCGATCATAGTCTTCCTGACCAGCTGTATCCCACAGGGCAAGCTCAACGTGTTTACCATTCTCTAGCTGGACGTTTGCGATATAATTTTCAAATACTGTTGGCACATAACGCTAAAAACAATAACAATATAAAAGCATACATACAAGCATATATATATGTGTGTGTGTGAGAGGGAGAGAAAGAGAGTGAGTATGTAAGAACAATGGTTTATATTTTTTCCTTTTTTTCTTGGTTTTTGGTTTTACAGATCTGGGAATAGATAGCCACCCGGATATATATATATATATATAATATTCCAACAAAGTGTGCCCATTATCAACCACAAAGATAATAATCCGTATTCCATATAAGGATAATACAAGAGGCCCCCGAGTGTTCCTGTGATTATAATCTGATATATATAGATATTTACCTCTGGAAAGGCACCGTTTTGATACACAACCAACAAACTTGTCTTTCCACATCCACCATCACCAACCACAACAAGCTTTTTCCGGGCGATCTAGAGAAGCAAAAGCCCAGTTACTAGTTTGTTTTTTTATACAAAGACGAATGCGCAGCCCTGTTTCTTTTTTTTTACCCTAGTCATGATATTATTTGTTTAAAGGTATAGATACAGGTTTCGAGCAAGAGGTTCGACGATTAATGTAGTGTGGTATAGTGTATAATATATAGTGTGTGTTTTCTTCTGACCGAGGTTGAAAAGAAAGAAAGTGAAAGTGAAAGTGAAAGAGAAAGGGGA
Source organism: Phycomyces blakesleeanus NRRL 1555(-) (assembly GCF_001638985.1). Taxonomy (NCBI): domain Eukaryota; kingdom Fungi; phylum Mucoromycota; class Mucoromycetes; order Mucorales; family Phycomycetaceae; genus Phycomyces; species Phycomyces blakesleeanus. The sequence goes on from NW_017265161.1 coordinate 427,467, forward strand.
AAGAAAAGAAGGTAACCAAGGGAATAAAAAAAGCGAGTGAGCAAAAGAGGAGAAGACCAGCTGGGATGAACAGCAGTCCAAGTATAATAGAGGACAATAGTGCCACAACCCATAAATGGTAACGAAGAAAGTTTGCGGAATAATAAGAAAAAAAAGAAAAATAGAAGAAAACCATGGTGATGACAATATTTTTATTTTTAACAATAGGGTTTCCTTGGTAACTGATTTTCCAATGAATTTGTACACCTGTAATCTTCATTATTATTTGTTTGTTCGTTTGTTTATTTGTTTATTTTTAATTATATTCCTTCATTTCAACCTTGATTTTATTTTATATTTTTAAGCACTGAAAATCTCTATTCTTAATTTGCTACTGGATATCGTCATATTTAATTTATATATATAATATATTAATATCCTCGTTACTAATTGTGAATTTTATTATATAAAAGAGAAAAAATAAAGATGAAGAAGAGATAGCGCTTTATCCTTAATAGAGAATAAGGTATACATATGTAAATATATATATATATATAATTTGAAAATAATAATAAAAATAAGAATAATAATAGTAATAATAGTAATAAAAAAATAAAGCATGTATTTTCCTCAATTCCTCTTTTGTTTTCGCCAGGCGTTACCAATAGTTGTTTTATATCAAATTCAGGCGCCACAAAAGGAGCAACAACAACAACAACAACAAAAACCAGTGTGTGCCTAGAAAGTTGTATAATACTTTAAGAGCTATAAAAGAGAAAAACACAAGCAAATAAGTAAAGGTAGATTAGATATTTGGATTGGTAATGGATAGAAACCAAAGCGTCTTTTTTTAAAAATAAAATAAAATAAAAGGAATACTTTACTCTTCAATAAAACCCATGTCCTTCATCATCACCAAAATACGCATGAGGCTGTTTTGTTCAGCATATTCACGTAACGGTGATCTGACCCCTGGTATTCTCAATACGATATCTTTCAACTGGGCATTAGGTAAAGCTGAACTCGAGAGCACCTTTACAGAATCAGGCAAGGTTCTCTATCAAATATAACAATAGTAATCAATTTTGTAAATATTTCGTATATAATATCTTATTAATTCATTCATTTATTATGTATATTTTACCTCTGTACATTTTACAAATCCATCCCACAGCTTAGGATATGCCCACACACGCTTGGAAATTAGTTTTACCAAGAGGGATAGAATGAAGTTGTTTAGGCTTTTATATACAGCAACTGTGCGGATCATCTATTAAAGAAAGAAAGAAATTAGGTGTTAGTCGGACAGCCCAGACTTATCATATAGATAAATCATTCGAAGAAAAGAAATATCCATCACTTACAGTCACCATCAATAGCAGAGGGATCTTTGGTTGCTCAACCAAGTGTTGAAGAGCAGTTGCAACATGTTTTGCCTCAAATGTGTCAGGCATAGTAAAGCAAATGTTGATAGCTAATATATATACACATTAGTTTAGTTTTTTTTAAAATAATAATAATAATAATAATAGACAATTGTTTAATATAGCAAAATAATAAAGGTTACCTTCGACTGCTTTTTGAAGAGGGACATTCTCCTCCATCTTATGGAGAGCCATGAGCAATTCGGTAGGAGCCATTGGTGTTTTGCTGCTTCCGGTACTTGAAACAATACGAGAAAACACCTTTTTTACAACCTTGCGTTGGCCTTCAGTGTTGTTCAGAAGCTCGACAATCTTTGGCAAGTTTTGACGAATATCCTCCTACAAAGAATATGCATGTATATATTGTAATAAATCGATTAGACTTTATGTCGCCATTATGAATGCTAAAGAAGAAAAAGAATAAAGTAACAAAGTCAGACTTACTTTACGAAGTCCAGAGATGATAGGTATCAGGAATTTAGCATCTAATTTTCGTTCGCGATAGATATACATCACAGCATTAACAAGTTCAGAACTTGGGCGCACTACAAACATTTTTTTATGAGGATCAGTGAATTTTTTTTTGCTACGTATATGTTGAAAATAATATCCACTCTAATGTATTCCATTATTACCAGTATCACACAAAACAACAAGAATTCGAATCACCAAAGTCTCTCCACCAGGGGGGAAGTGTCGAATGATATCAATAAGTTTTGGCGAATCCATTCCAATGGACTTGATAAGACTGTAGACATGCTGTCGAATCATACGCTGAACTCGATCAGATGCATCGATATAGATACTGAACAAACTACAGCAACAAAATACATTTAATACAAAGATTTTCACCTTTGAATAACTACTCCTTACATTATACTATTATATCTTATTGTTATTATTATTTTTGGACTTTACTTACTCATTCAACATGTCATGCTTCTTGACACAGAGAGCAAAAAATAGCTCAGAATGACGAATAACATCTGACTCGGACCACTCATTGGGTTCCTCTTCCTCTTCATCATCATCATAGTCTACTGCTCCACCTTCTTTTCCTTCTATATGAGCCGTTGAATTTTGTACATGTGGTTCTGTTGCTTGTGACCGTGGCTCTGCCATATCTGTGTCTTCGTTAGCCACTGATGCACCATTGAAATCCGAAAGTTCGGTCGGCTCTTCTTCTAGTTTTACTTTTACGCCTTCATCTTTTTTGTTGTTGAGATTTCGACTTGTATCGGTTTTATCTACTACACCTGATGTAACTTTCTTTTTGTTGTTGTTGTTGTTTTCGGCTTCCCCTCTTACTCCTACTGATTCTTCTTCTTCTTCTTCTTTTTCTTCTTCAGTTTTAACATCTTCCATCGATTCATCCTTCACAGACGACTCCCTTAACGAAGGATCTGTTGTGAGAACACGCAGCGCGTTGACCGAGAACTCTTCGACTTTTATAGAGATCACTGGGTGCTCAGGTACCCACTTCTTGACAACGACGATGCTCGTGGATCGGGTCTTGACGTCAGAGCTGATACAGAAATTCAGCAATACTTCTAGACACTGATCCCGCACAGGGGGGCGACTGGCCACAAGGTCTCTGAGGGCGGAAGCACAAGCAACAAAACGAGCCGGTTCTTTTGCCATGGTTGCACGAACGAGTTCAATGACATCAGTGTTGATCGCAGGTGCGTCCATCAATAGTCTCGAGAGCGTTTTGTCCTTGGCGTCAAGGGCAGGAATACCCTTTTCAAGAAGAAGCAGATGCCAGGTGTCGTATGAAGATGGGTAGTCTGGGTTGGTGCGCTGATGCATACGATCGCAGTAGAATTCTTCGTGTAGCCATTCTAGGGCAAGATCGTATCTAAATGTTGTATTGTTTCAAAAGCATCCACATTATTATTGTTATTACTTGCTAATATATATATATGTAGTATATAATATTCCAGATAGATATATATATCTTATATAGACAAACCTCAGTGGTAAATCTGCAACAATAAAGTCTAGCAACATCATCTTTAATTCATCTGGATTGGATTTCTGCTTGACGGTCTTTACGTCTATTTTAGTATCTTCTTCCATTGGATCTCCAATATCCATGTTTTCTCCAGCCGAGATTGCAGCCGTTCCCCAGGTACTATTACCCACACCACGTGTGAGCAGTTTTGCGACCAGTAGTAGCCACATTGTCTTGGTCGACTGATTCCATGAAGAAGTAACACGGCGTGAAGAAGATGCCGGATCTTCTGGGTTAGACTCAATTATCTGTGGTTCTAATAGAGCCTCGGCGGCAAAGATACGTTGAACAGAGAGTTTGAGCATCTCTAGCTGCTCATGTCTCTCAAGAGTGGCCGGTGCTGATAGCTCATAAGGCTGCATCTTCAATGATTGAGTTGCACGTTCCTGCGCACTTGCAAGCTGTACGCGCGGTTTTTGAATAATAGCAGGAGTAGTAGTAGATGTGGAAGCAGGTGTGGATGCTGTAGTAGCCGTTGTAGTAGTTGTGGTGGCAGTAGATGCAGCATTGGAATTGGCAGCAAAGGTAGGAGTACGAACAGCTGGGGCAGTAGGAGTAGATTGTTCCTCGATTTTTACTTTTACTGTTGGCTCTGGTGCAGGGCTCTCTTTCTTTAATCGAGGATCCTTTGGGGGTGTACGCTTAGTAAGGGCAGGCACAGGCGCTGGTCTGGGTGGCTGTACAGATGAGATAGGTGCAGGTACGGGAGCAGGAGCGAACATTGGTGCAGGTGGAGATACTGGCGCAGGTGTAGGTGCAAATCTTTGAGGTGGAGGCTGTGGTGTAGCTGAAGGCTGGTTGACTGTCGTTGGGATGTTTTTTGTAGGGTCTGAATTAGCAGTTTGGATCTAAGATTGGTTAACATAAAAAAAAAAGATGTAGAGATAGGGATAGATAGAGGGGGAAAGAGAGACAGCAGACATATGGAGTGTGTGTAGGGAAAAGGAAGAGAGAGAGAAAAGAGAGATTTTTCGATAATTTGGTTTGGTTTGGTTTGGTTTGGTTTGATTAGGATACTATTTGAAAGTAATGGTTTGGTTGTATAGTAGATATAACTATCTATCTATATATTTAAGTATCTATGGACCTAGACATTGATTTATTGATTTATTGATGTGTCTATATATCTATCTACAATTATTTATTTATTTATGATTTTTATATATGTACAAAGCTCACCATATGAATTCGCTGGCTAATTGTCTCCATTGAGATGTTCTGAAGTACAGCTACACACAGCTCTACAACCACATTCAAAGGCAAAGTAGTTACATCAAATCCAGCAAGCGGATTTGGTGGTGTCTGTGTAGGAGGTGGCCTGACTGATGGTTTTATAGATGCTCTTGCATTTTGTGAGTCTAATGATGATGATTGTTGCATGTTTGGGTTGGGTGGTTGGGATATCGGTGCTTGTTCTAATACCCTTGCCCTTTTTCCCTGTCCTCCATCATCTTTTCCTGTGAGAGAACGTTTTGACCGTCTGGCCTCTTCTGCCTCACGTTTTTCTCTTTCCCTTTGCTCTCGCGCTTGACGATTTTGGAAAATAGCCGTATTTCCTCCTACTGCTCCAAATGCACTTATAATCTCATTACGGTACTGGGCCAACTGGTCAGCCCTAAAATATATACATAAAAAATACACGTCCAAAACACAAATATATATATATGTATACGTGTATGTATATGTATATGTATAAAGTTATCATTTTTCCATTCTCCCTCTGTCTTTCTCTCTCTCTCTCTTTCTTTATTTTTTTATATATGCCTTGTATGCACAACTATTGGCCCTTTATAACTTACCGAATCATTGTAACCAAAGAAAGCCGTATTGCCTTTTCAACGTTTCGTTTTTGCGGGTTTGGCAATACTGCTGGCGAGGATTTGAAACAATTAACAAATGCAGCGGCCACTTGTCGAGCAAATTGAGGACGTTTTTTAACCAAAGGAACCAAACAACTTATGACAGCTGTCAATACAGATCCATGCCTACAGACAGAGAACACAAAGGATTAAAGATAAAATTATTACAGTACTCTATGTATTACACAATATATATATGTATATATATCACACAATACATATACCCTTACAAATGACTTACTCATCAGTTCTCTTTAGCCACTCAATCATTGTATTAAACATCTGCTTTCCTTCTTCATCCAGTTGACTCAGGTTTAGTAAGCGATGATCTGGTCGAACTAGGTAGAGCGATATATCGTCCTATCATGGTCATAATTCCGTTTATTATTTAGACATCTCTCTTAGCCTTTTTTTTTGTTTCTCTCGCTCTCTCGCTCTCACTCTGTATAAATATTTTCACTATCCACTTATTCACTAATCCACACACATATACCATATCACACATACACTATATACATATATATATATATATATATATAATATAATATAGTATTGTATAATATGGCATAATATAATATGATATAATATAATATAATATAATATTAACTCACTCGTGGTCCGTCATTCCGTTCTCTCTTTGTTTGCATGAGGATCAAGACTTGAAGACATTTTATGGCATGGATTCGTAGACCATGATTGCGATGATTTAATAATGATCCACGCACTTTGCTGATCAACGACGAAGCAGTCTGCCACATGCGAGATTCTGCTTCATTCTTACACCTTTATTGTTGTTTGTATAGATAGATATATATAGATAGATATGGATATATTGTTTTGGTATTTTGGATATTTGGTATTTTGGATTTACACACACATATATATATTAAAGAAAGAAAGAAAGAAATAAGATAAGATTAAAAGGAAAGAACAGAAAAATAGAAGACGAAAAAATGCCAAATAAAAGAAAAATTGTAATTTGTTTTCATTGATAAACTTACACTGTTTTGAAGATGTATGGTAAGACAGTGGTGAATGCGCGCGTGGCATCTTTCAAGGTCACAAGGTCATCTCTCAAAGCTTCCCCATTTTCTTCTTTTTGAAGATTAGTGCTAATCAGCTCTTCCAGAGTATCCAGGAATCCGTTTGTTGCAAAGGATTGTGCGCTTTGAGGATGTGCGAGAACCTCTTGGTCAAAGTCTCGCAGCTGTTCCAAATGGTGATCGTGATCCATAAATGTTTGTTTTTGTGTATAGTGTAGTGTAGTGTGGTGTAGCGTTCACGAACAAGTTTGTTTTTTTTTGTCTTTGTTTTTCTTTCTTCCTTCCTTTCTATTCTTCTTTTCTATAGCAGAAGCAGACACAATTGCGCGTTTTGTTTTAATAACGAAATTCATCTTTCTTTATTTTTACTATTTTTCTTCTTCTTCTTCTTTGTTCTTTCATTCTTTCATTCTTTCTTTTAATTATTTAAAGTGATAATATATACATTTACATATATATATATATATATATATATATATATGCATGTTTATATACATATATAAATGATTGTATAATGGTTGTAATGATTTGTAATAAAAATTCTAAATCTAAGTCTAAATCTAATTCTGATCCTAAGTTTTAATTTTGGATTCCATTTTCTTGTTTTTTTTTTAAAAAAAAGAATTAAATAAAGAAGAGGAAGATAGAAGATGAAGAAGATGAAGATGAAGAAGAAGAAGAATCTTGAAGGTGATCAAAGGGAGTGTAATTTATCGATTCTTACAATAGCTAAAAGTAAACAGACTGGATGTTTAGGCTCGGAAAAAGTATAGTCGGATCAATAAGAGGAGGTAATGATTATTTCCTTCCCACACTCTTTTTTTTTGGGTCCAAAAATACAATACGTTGCTTTTTGTCTGTGTCAGTGTGTGGTATGTATGTGTAGTATGTATGTGTATGTGTGTATGTGTATGTATGTGTGTGTGTATGTATGTATGCGTGTGTAGTGTGTAGTGTGTTGAGTGTCTCAACAAGTGAGTGTACAAACACAGCTAAAAAAAAGGTGCTTTTGAGCTGACAGTGAATATGATGACGTCGATATCCACATTTAGTACTTCAGATCATACAGGATACCTTTTTTTTGTTACTTCAAATATCGTATTATGTCTATGAGTAAAATATATAAGTTTTCATGTATTTCTTCAGATTAAAGTTTAACAGACATTCGATATAACTTGTATTGTACAATTCCAAAAGTATAATCAAATACTTTTATGTCAAGTGTGAATTAAATCGAATCGAATTGAATTGAATTGAATTATAAAAGCTGCTATTAATGTTTAGTCACGTTTGGGACACGACGTTTACAAATTGTATATTTTGTATATGCTGCATATAAAAAAAATAAAAATTTGACATGGTTTCTACTTAAGTACAGCTAGAAATTCCAATATATTAAATAAAGAAGTACTTTTGTTCCTGAATTAAATTATTTATATTTAAATAAAGTGATTTTACTCATACAAACTACTTTTGCGGGTTAGGGACCAGATAAAATTGCTGTGTGCCAGACAACAAGTCACTTTTTATGAGACCAGTAAATGATAAAGGTCGAAGATTCAATAAACCTAGTGCTCCAGAGAAACGTCGTGCCCGAGAGGAAAAGTGTCTGGCCCGAATAATTAGCTAATGAAAAACCAAATTATTAAACCGGGATGTTAAACTAATATGCTGAAATGCTATGCTGAAATGCTGGACCAGCTTTCCGAACTGTGCCATGAACAGGGTCCTTTTTTATGAAAGAAAAGATAAAGGTTTTACAGATATTCCGCTTATTATTCATTCTTTACTATTAAATGTTATTTATTCTATTGGTAAAATATTATATAGCTTTATAGCAAAAAAAAATTGGAAAGATCATTGAAAAGTTTCATCTAAAATACACATATATATATATATCTGGTCAAGAGCTTGGTTGATAGAAAAATGCTATATTTCTGTAAATGATAAATGATACTCAGAGTAAAAGACTATCGATTGAACAGATATCGTCATTTATTCTGACTATGAGGACACCACATGAGAAGCTTTCGTATTGGTGGAACCCAATATTATTATTATTATTATTATTATTATTATTACAAGTGTTATTATTTCTCGCCGTAAACTTTATTGTGAAACAGATTTATTATCAATACTTCTTTTTACCTTGTTTACCATGAAGTTCCTTTCGGCAATCTCACTTGTAATATCTAGTGCAGCTCTTGTTCATTCATTTCAACATGAGTTTACTGTACAAAGACCTGTACCGATCGAACTTTTTGTAATGAGCAAATGTCCAGACAAGGTCTACTGCGAATCAGTCATTGCTCAAGTCTGTGAGTAGACTTTTATTGTAGTAGTAATAATAATTCACATTTAAGCTAACAAAACAACCCAACTAACTCACTAATTTTATTTTCTATTATTTCAAAAGTGGAAGAGGTTAGAGTACCAGTAACACTATCGATTGATTATATTGGCACAACCGACAAATATGATCCTTTGAGAACTACATGGTGTGTTGGATATAAAAAAAAAGAATAAAAGGAACAAAGAGAGACACCTGTTTTGAATATATATATATATATTAATATTCATTAATACATACTAGTATGCATGGCCCTTCTGAGTGTTTGGGAAATAAGCAAGAACTATGCTTCAAACGCTTAAACCCTGATATCAAATCATGGTTTCCCTTTGACCTTTGTTTAAACAGAAATTATGATAAGATAGGAACAAGCGATAGTTTATTCAGAGCATGTGGTAAGTTGACTAAGCTGTCCCTATTAATAATATTATCATTATTGAATGGAAGAGCTATTGAATTGGTGGTGGTTCGTGATTTGTAGGAGTGTGCACATATATAATATCAATTAATAATATGTTTAATTTGCATTTTAATTTAGTTAACGAACAAGGAAAGAATGCCAATGCTGTTCATTCGTGTGCCACAAGTCAATTCGGTGCTCGTCTTTTGTCCGAATCAGTCCAGCACACAAAAAGTCTTGGTATCCGGTAAAGTTTGATTAAATGAACATATTGATTCGAACCTTTGATCAGTTGACTGATAGATGTCTATACATATATTGTATACTTGATTATATAGTAAGAGCTGTACCATTTTCATCAATCACAAATTGCGCTGTGTCAGGGACGGCGAGTGGAAGGTTAATATTAGTATTTTTGTTTATTTTTAAAGAAAAACTATAAGAATAAGAATATTAACAAGCTTTTTTTGTAGGACTGTGAAGGAGGATACAAGGTCTCTGACTTTGTACAGACCATTGAAGATTCCTACTATCAAAATGAAGTCTAGAAAATAAAAATAAAATTGACCATATGAGAATCACATAGGAATATTGCACAAAATTTATGTGAGAAAAAAAAAGAGAAAACCCAAGTTTTGGAGCAAGAAAATATAAATATTGGATATATTTTTGCTTTATTTAATAATATTATTGTTTCATTTATATACAAGTAGAATGACAGAGAATAAGGGAGGGATACTATCATTGGAATTGGGAGAGATAGTGGTAGTGGTAGTGGTAATGGCTGTGGCGGGTGGGATGACTTGGTTGGTTTATACAATGAGATTCAAGACTTGAACAAGTGCTACAATATAAATATATAAACATGAAATAAAATAAAATAAAATAAATAATTAGCCTTAGTTTCTTTCATATGAGCAAAATAAATAAAAACTTACCTCCACCAAGAAATGTGAATGCAATTAAAGCCATTGCCCAGTAGGTAATAGGGATCTTGAACTTGTTTTTTGGTTTCTTTAAAGAAAAAGTTAATTAGTTAGCTTATAATTATTTCATAATTATTGTTATTAGGTAGTTAATCTTTCTAATATATTTATCTATAGTATTTATTTACCAAGCTAGTCTTGACATGGCCACGTTTGTTGACGTTGGACTGGTAGGCAGCATTCTTTTGACGGAGGGTGGGAACAGTAGCCTTTGATAGATATGTTGGTGAGACACTGTGGGTAGACTTGCAGCAGTTTAATCAGGAGGAGGAGGGTTGATACTTACCATTGTAAATACAATAAAGATAGAATGAAAATAGAAAAGAATAAGAATAAGAATAAAAGGCTGATGATGACTTTATTAATTCCTTTTTAAAATAAAATAGGAAAAAAAATATCAATAATAATTCATAATTAATTGATCGAGGTACCTCATTAATATAAGCAACCGTGCGTGAACGAGGCAATCGTTGATTGGCTATATTTACAGCATATCCATTTAAGTCGAAGAAACCAAGTTGGGCCAATAAGAAAAGAAATTTCTCATTGGCCCAACCTGGTTTCTTCGACTGTAAAAAATGATAATCACGTTTTGACATTCCGCTTTTCGTACCCTTTAACATTTTTCTCTTGTGTGTACCACATCATCTTTTTGTATGTGCTTGCCACGTTTCCATTTCATTTCCACTAAATAATATTGAGTAAGTGATTATGCTAGTGTGACCATTAAGTCTTATGAATCTCTTGTAATAGTACTTTTGTAAATTATTTGAGCGTGTATTTCTTTAAATTTTTCTTTACTCAAAACCGTGAGCATATTTTAAGTATAGTAAAAAGATTCCAAAATTGCATGCAAAGCGTAATTATAAGTTCTGCACAATCTTTGTTCTTTATTTATTTTTTATTTTGGTATATGAATTTGCATATTTCTACCGTGTATGCTCAAATGAACAGCAAAACAAGAATTTTGAATTGACATTATTATTATTTTGAAATTACAAAAGATCTTGTCTTGTCTTGGTTATTAAATGCGCACACCAGTAACAGTAAATAGCCAAATACACAAAACTACTCTAGACAAAACAGAGTTTCTACAAGTGGTCGAATTGACGAAGCAAAATTTAATCCAGCATTTTCCTCAAAAATAAAAATAAAAAAGTAGTATTATTCTAAATCAAGAGGTCATTAATGGAACTGAATTATATATATCTTTTTTTTTGTCCAAGAAATCACTCTAAAATAACCTTTTTTCAGCAGGTATTTATTTATAAGAAATAGGCTTAGAATTAACGATTTCTACGATGAATATACATACGTACATGTAGACATCTATTAAAAAAATAATATTTTTTTATAAAATATACCTGTTTCGAAAATAAAACAAAAAGAAGCTTTGGCGCTTAAAATATACTTGGCATTTAAACCTCAGTGAATAGCACAAATGATAATATTTTAATAGTTTATCTGGAATTTAATTTACAGCTACTTCTATTTTACTTTCTTCCTTTTGAAATATCGATTGTTCTATTTTACAAATACAGTATTTCAGTTTACATTCTTCTTCCTCCTCTTCTTCCTCTACTTCTTTTTATTTTTGATCCCAACTCTGAAATACTTTTTAACCAATTGGATAAGCCAATTGATATATATATGTGGTCAATGTGTTTCACTTTTGTTGTTTCTTTTCTTCATTAAACAGCTCCTCCATCTCTTGACTCATGTTATAATTAAATCACCGTTTTATCGCCTAATCATTTTTCCGAGCCTTAAATGAATCTTACAGAAAAAGAAGGAAAGCAAAATGATTTTTTTTTTTAAAAAAAAAATTGTTCCCATGGCGACACATCTCGGATATTTCTGGTTTGCTGTCAGATTGGATAAAATGTTATTTTATTTTTTTATTTTTTCGTATTCTCGGATTAAATTTGCGTATTTTTAATTATTTTTTGCGTTTTGTTTTTCATAGTAGCGAAAATATATAGGGATTGGAGTAGACATTAGGTTTCTGTTGATAAAGCTTGATTCAATATGTACATCCAAAATACATTTATTTGCAAAGAAAATTCTCCTCAACATAATTGAGCCTATTAAATCAACTATAAGAACAGCTTATAAAAAGAATATCATAGTAGAGCTTCTTTTTTTTTCAAAGAAAAAAAGTTAAAAACAATTGTTTCAAAATGTAGTTCGATTAGATAGCCTTGGTTGTTAGCAACAGATCCAATCTTCGGGTAAACCTTACCATTAATAATAAAAAGAAAAAGAAAAGACGGACCAATAAAAAAGCAAGAAAAAAAAAATAGACTCTGTTTTATTATTATTTTGGGCTTCGTGGACGTATATAGAAAGTACAAAATGACTTGCAAAACTCTGTTCTAGTGGGTTCTTAGTTTGGCGGGGGTATAAACTCAAATTCTACCCTGGCAAATCTCGAGAAGTAAAATCCGTACCTGGCTTCTCTGCGATTCTTTTTTATTCCAGAGCTTGGCTTGAATTTTTTTTTCCCTATTGGTATAAAAACTGTTGACTTCCATCGATTTCTCTTTTTTTTTTAGTTTTGGAATCCTTTGTTATTTTTCTATCCTCGACATGTACAACTTAGCCAAGTCCACTCGCCGTGCCATTCCAGCACTCGCTCGCTCCGTAAGTAGAACGAACCTCTTTCAATACAGACAACAATCCTCTTCTCTATTTCTCCTTCTTTTTGCTATCATTATTTATTATGCATATATAAAAATAATATATTAATTAATATAATTATATTAGAACGGCGTCATGGCCACTCTGGCTCGCCCTTACAGCTCCAAGATCAACGGTCCCGTTATCGGTATCGATTTGGGAACCACCAACTCTTGCGTCTCTGTCATGGAAGGCAAGAACCCCAAGGTTATCGAGAATGCTGAAGGTGCACGCACTACACCTTCCATTGTTGCCTTTACCAAGGATGGTGAACTTTTGGTTGGTCAGGCTGCTAAGCGTCAGGTAATATATCTATATATAAGAGGAAGTAATAAAGATATAATGGGAGAATATATATACTCATATGTATGGAAACTATTATCTAGGCTGTCGTAAACTCTCAAAACACTGTCTATGCTACCAAGCGTTTGATCGGCCGTCAATTCAAGGATCCCGCTGTTCAGGCTGATTTGAAGGCTGTCTCTTACAAGATCATCCCTCACTCCAACGGTGATGCTTGGGTTGAGGCCCAGGGTAAGAAGTACTCTCCTTCCCAGATTGGTGCCTTTGTGTTGGGCAAGATGAAGGAAACTGCCGAGGGTTTCTTGGGCAAGAAGACCCAGCATGCCGTTGTCACCGTACCCGCCTACTTCAACGATTCCCAGCGTCAGGCTACCAAGGACGCCGGTAAGATTGCCGGTCTCGATGTTCTGCGTGTCATCAACGAGCCTACTGCTGCTGCCTTGGCTTACGGTTTGGATAAGTCTGGCGACAAGACCATTGCCGTTTATGATCTCGGAGGTGGAACTTTCGATATCTCGGTGCTTGAAATCCAAAACGGTGTGTTTGAGGTCAAATCGACCAATGGTGACACCGCCCTTGGTGGTGAGGACTTTGATTCACACCTCGTCCGTTGGGTTCTCGAGGACTTCAAGAAAGAGTCCGGTCTTGATCTCTCCAACGACCGCATGGCCATTCAACGTGTCCGTGAGGCTTGCGAGAAGGCCAAGATCGAGCTGTCTTCTACCGTCCAGACCGACATCAACCTTCCTTACATCACTGCCGATGCCTCTGGCCCCAAGCACATCAACACCAAGTTGACCCGTGCCAAGTTTGAGACCATCGTTGGCGAGCTTGTCCAGCGTACAATCCCCCCCTGTCAGAAGGCCATTAAGGATGCCGGTATCACCAGCAAGGACATCGGAGATGTCATTTTGGTCGGTGGTATGAGCCGCATGCCCAAGGTTGTCGAGACCGTCAAGAGTGTATTTGGCCGTGAGCCCAGTAAGTCGGTTAACCCTGATGAGGCTGTTGCCATGGGTGCTGCTATCCAGGGTGGTGTTTTGGCCGGTTCTGTCACCGATATTCTTTTGTTGGATGTCACCCCTCTCTCACTCGGTATCGAGACTCTCGGTGGCGTCTTCACCCGTCTCATCAACCGCAACACCACCATCCCCACCAAGAAGGCCCAGGTCTTCTCAACTGCTGCCGATGGCCAGAGCCAGGTCCAGGTCCGTGTCTTCCAGGGTGAGCGTGAGTTGTGCCGTGACAACAAGTTGTTGGGTGACTTCAACTTGACCGGTATCCCCCCAGCCCCCAAGGGTGTTCCCCAGATCCAGGTCGAGTTCGACATTGATGCCGATGGTATTGTCAACGTCAGCGCCAAGGACAAGGCTACCAACCGCGACCACTCCATGACCATTGCTGCCTCTTCTGGTTTGAGCAACGACGAGATTGAGAACATGATCCACCAGGCTGAGGCCAATGCCGAGACCGATCGTGCCCGCCGTGAGACCATTGAGATGGCCAACCGTGCCGATTCTGTCATGTCCGAGACCGAGAAGGCCATGGATGACTTTAAGGAGCAGCTTGACAAGGCCGAGGCCGATAAGCTCAAGGAAAAGATCGTTGCTCTCCGTGTCGAGGCATTGAAGGCTCAGTCGGGCGATGATTCCGTCAAGCCCGAAGAGCTCAAGACCAAGATCGATGAACTCCAGAGCAGCTCTCTCAAGTTATTTGAGTTGGTTTACAAGAACCGCGCCGCACAGAACGACAATACCGGAAACACTGATTCCAACTCTTCTTCCTCCAACCCCCAGTAAAATCAATCAGCCATAGATTTTTTTTCCCTTTTTTTTTTTAAAAAAAAAGTATTTGTATAGAAGAACTCTTGTGAGTTTATACTTTTAAAATTCCTGTTAATAATCACCACCCCTTTCACACCAGAGAAGAAGAAAAAGAAGAATATACGGCTTATTTTGCCTTTCTTTCTTTTTCTTTTTCTTTTTTACATTATTTTACCCTGAGCACACATTTAGCCATAAATATATATATAACAAAAAGAAGTCAATCAAACTATTAATAAATGTCATAAATGTTGTATCATATCCATTCAAAAACAACCGCAAAAAGACTGTTAAATTTAAAGAATAATGAAGTTTTACATGTATGGTTTTGATAGAAAGTTTAAGTTTTGTGGCCCAAGTGCATAAAAAATTATGTCAAACAATGCAGCCAGCTTTGCAATTATCATAATTGGCAGCAATCCTACGGGGACGACGTTTTTATCTAACCAGATTAATTAATTCTGACTACCTGTCCGAAGCCCTATGTCTTTAATCCTTCAGGGCAAAATGTTGTATCCTGTAAGTTATACAATATACTCATATCAACAATAGCCAGTTATTCAGAATATTATGAGTTATTGCCATTAAATTGGGGCAGGGTCTTATTGGATATCGTGCTGATTGATTATAAAACCTGTCATTCGCACAGTTGGATTAGTCTTTTGGTGCATAGACTTTTTAGTGTCCGACATTTAAACAGCTGGTAGAGTGGTGGAAATATCGATCTTGTTACTTTTAAATCTAAGGATACCTATACAAATATTGATCTGTTTCTAGGCAGACAAGGACTGATCATAATGAATCTGCACTATACATAACTTCACTTAGTAGAAAAAAATAATACATTTTTAATTTTTTTTTTGAAGTGCAGGCCCTAAAAAAATAGTTGGCCTCAAACATGAATTTATGGTGCAAATATCCAAATCTTTATTAGTAAATGGTTTTTTTAGAGTGAAAAAGAAAAGACATTTTGGTCAATATTTAAGTAATAAAGCTCAAACAAAGCTTTTATAGTGGGTCGCAATATCTCTTACTAGGTTACTTAAGTACATAAAAAGTATTTGCTAAAAACAAAGTGGATATATAGCTGGTTTTTGATATTTAATTTGTCGTTTTGATCAAAATTATCCTTTTTTTTATTAGACAAATCTTCATTTCATCAATAATTTCGACGGTATTCAAGGTATACTTTACATGTACTTTCAGTGTTGCTGTTGCTTTTAAGTGAAATTAGCTAAGATTTTAGGCGAATATATGAAAGCTTGGTCAAACAAAAAAGGTTAATATTGAAAGTGTCAAATAGGTAGAGATAGATGAGAAGAAAATATCACCGAATATGGTTGACCTATAGGTACACTATATATCCAAAAGAGTGCAGCTAAACAAGGAAAGAGAAGATATGGTGAAGTAGAAAGAGAGAAAGAGGCATGGAAAACATCTATAAACTAAAGAAAAATGAAAGAATAATCCAACCCACCTAAAGTGATACTTTGAGACGGATGAGTAGACTGGACCCTGACCATAGGGAAAATAAACTCTATTTACAAATAAGCCTCAAGAGTCAATCAATGAATGGTACACAAGTCAAACCTGGTGATCAAAGACTTATAATGTTGATGTATCAAACGGTAGAAAGAGACACAAGCCCATCATAGTCGTAAAGCTATTACCTTTTCTTTTTCCTATCTCTCTCGCGCACACACGTTTATTCTCTCGCTCTTATTATTACTTGTTAATCTTATTTCTATAATGTCAATAACTACATTGCCCAATGAAATCTTTCTTCGCATTACAAGAAATCTCTCAAAGAAAGATGTTGATTCCGTAAATCTTACTTGCAAAGCTTTAAATGGATATCTCAAAACAGCTACTTGGAAAACTATCAGAATAAACGACGTCTCAATTATTTTTAATGCACTTCCTACAACAGCATACCAGACACTTTTATATCAGTATGGGCACCTCACGAAAGAATTACGTTTAGAGACCTTTGATCCAGATGAAAACTGGACACTTGATTCACTACAGCAAACCTTTCCAAATCTACGATATCTCCGTATATATGGAAATTATCTGCCAACCTGCGGCACCAGTACCAAAGTAAACCATACCAAATGGCAATATTTGATCGAGTTAGATTGCAATGTATTCGTTCGTCCCAGCAAAATGTCAATAATAGAAATGATAAATAAGAAAGATCTCCAAATATTCAATGAACTAGAAAATATGTTTTGTTTTGTGAATCGTGTGGAGAAGCTACATCTGTACAATATCAACAATCAGGTGTATTCAGTACATCCTTTGGATATTGTGGAGACGGTCCATAAATATTTTAAACAACTGAAAACATTTGGGACAGACATCACGCCCATCCCTTTTGAAGGCCAATATTGGGTGCGTGCTACAGGATCTCTACCAGAAGAACAATTGACTTGGCTCACTTTACGACCTTGCGATATGAAAATTCGATGGCTAGCCTACTTTGCTAGGAAATATCCAAATCTGCGTACCCTTGAACTGGAAAGAGTTTCTCACGACTATACAAATTTTTATCATATACAAGGAAGACATCAGCATCCTGTCTTGGAAACGGTCGAATTTGATGGCATTCAACACCCGTTTTCTTGCTTGCAAAGAATAAAAATATCCTCGACTGCTCTAAGTTATCAATTTTGTGCTGCGTTTTGGAAAACACTTAAAAAACTCGACATCCCCCTCAAGCATGTATCATACGATGATTCAGATATCTGCCATTATGACTCTAGAGCTGCTTACACGTTTTTCTACTCTCTTGATTTAGTCGAATCTAATCTTGAAGTGTGCCTGAATTCGTGTCCCAAATTTATGGAGACTTTTACTTACAAAGGGCTACGTAATATAGGTATACGACAAGCAGGTCCACATGTTAGATTTGAAATCCATCCTGTCCTTGTTAACCTTCATATTGAAGATTCTATATTGCCAATCCATCTTGACGTTGTTTTGAATCGTTGTTCTGCTCTCAGAAAAATACGGCTAGTTCACACAAATATATCCATCAGGTCAGAGACATCAGGAGGACCAATGATGCATGGGCTTGAGATAGCTGAGCTCAGATCATCAATTATGACAGCAAGCGTACTCGAATACATGTCTTACAATTGCAGAAACCTAAACTATCTCAACATAAAATACTCAACTGTACATGGGACAATATCTAGAACAACTGGAATTATGGATATCGACATGACCTATACAAGCTTTAAGACGCTTTATATTCGTTGTCTAGTCTTAAAGCCATCTGAAGAAAATGAAAATAATTTTGGTAGCCGTGACGAAGCTAAACTGGTGGCCATTTCTCAAGAAGAACCAGACCACAATACAAATGATAGTATTTCAGGTGTGCTTTTAGATCCACCTTTTCAGCACCAAGGAAAAAATGATAAGAACAAAAAAATATGGATCTACACAAAGGGTATACTCCCACGCGGACAATACAAAGAAGATACAAGGCGCCTGAACAAGGAAGAGGCTGAACAAGCTGAAGATTATTTTCAAAACTATGCAACGAACGAGGCTTTGTCCGAAGAGAGAAGGAATGCTATTTTTGACAAGCTATTTATCGAAATGAATCATATTAATGTTCCCTTTCAATATACGTACATAAGGTGTAAGAAGCTAGTTAGCTATACCTTGGGAACCCGTTGGAAAGAAAGAGAGTCGGATAGTTTTTGGGATGATTTGTACGAATCTCTTTAGTTGAATATACTTCTTGCTAATATATATGTATATGTTTTAAAAAAATGGACATAAATACCTAAACACTATATTTTTTTATTTGGATTTTTGACAATTACATGTAGCATATTAAGTGGCTAAAGCTTTCAGAAAAAAAAACAAGATTAAATAGGCATAGAAGAACTTTGCATAGAGAGCATCGAATAAAGAGAAAGCAGTAGTGTCAACAGATATGTGGGAAAAGAGGCTAAGTATCGGAGAAGTATAAAATATAATCTAGCTTGTAGGAGGCTTTGGCGAAATAAGCAATTGAAGGGAAATCCCTCGAGTTAATGTTGTCCGAATTATAGCCATACTAACTTGATTAAAATTAGAATGTAAAACGGACAACATTTATGTCTGAATACAAAAAGCTATAGGTGACAAACAACTAAAGCTGATGATAAATGAACCCATTATTGCTTACGCCTTTGAAATTGTAGATACACCTAAACACTTTACGGGTATAAAGCTAATTAGTTTCTTTTTGTCTCTCTTTCTCCTTCTCTTTCTAAACTTCTCTATCTATATTCTATCATGTCAATAACAAAACTTTCCACTGAAATATTTCTTCGAATTACGGGTTTTCTGTCAAAGAAAGACATTGATTCTGTAAATCTTTCTTGCAAAGATTTAAATGGATATCTTGAAGAAACCACTTGGAAAAAAATTGCTTTGAACGATATTTCCCTGCGTGTAAATGAATTCCCTCCAACCGTTTACCAGGCTCTTTTATACCAGTATGGATATCTCACAAAAGAATTATATCTGAAAACCAAAGGTCCTGATGATAATTGGTCAATTCAATCCCTTCAGTACATTTTCCCGAATCTGCAATGTCTCCGCCTATATGGATCATGCCTGCCTACTTGCGATAACAGTACCAAATTAGAATGTACCAACTGGAAATATTTAGTCGAGTTTGATTGCAGTGTGTCTTCTAGTTGCAAAAATGATCCATACACCTACGAAGACTTGGTTAAAATTTTTCCTTTTGTGCATCGTATTGAGAAATTGCGTATATACCGTACCCGAAATAGGGTGTTCCATGAGCACACCTTGGACTTTATGCAGACCATTCATGATAACTTTAAACGCTTGAAAACATTACAGACGGACCTCAAGCTTGTCCCTTTTGAAACAGACGATTTGCAACGAATTACAAAAGTTGACCCGTCAGATGAGTTGACCTGTTTCGTTTTACAGGCTAACTTTCTAAAAATGCAATGGCTAGGATATTTTACTAGAAAGTATCCGAATATACGCATACTTGAATTTAAAGATGTATTTTATAAGGCTATGAAGCCAGAAAATGTACCAAGTCAACTGGTCTTGGAACC
Source organism: Phycomyces blakesleeanus NRRL 1555(-) (assembly GCF_001638985.1). Lineage (NCBI taxonomy): Eukaryota > Fungi > Mucoromycota > Mucoromycetes > Mucorales > Phycomycetaceae > Phycomyces > Phycomyces blakesleeanus. The sequence continues at coordinate 447,423 of NW_017265161.1, forward strand.
CATCAAATTTCAAGGAATCGAACACCCGTTTTCTCACTTGGAGCAAATAACCATATCTTCAGCGGCTATAAGCCTTAAATTTACTGTCACACTTTGGAAATCCATTGAACGCCTTGATATTCCTCTCAAGCACATATAGTACGACGAATCGGGTATTAAGAATCCTCATTCACAGATTTCCTTCAGGCAACTTGACTCACTTGGTTTAGTCGAGCCTAATCTTGAAATGTGCCTTAATTCGTGCCCCAAATTCTTGGAAACTTTTGCTTACAAAGGGCTACGTCTTATGTTTATACGACATACACGTCCACATGTCAAGTTTAACAGCCATCCTGCTCTTGTTGACCTTCAAATTGAAAATTCAATATTACCGATCCATCTTGATGTTGTTCTGAACTTCTGTCCGTCACTTAAGAAACTACGACTTGTAGATTCGGATATATCTATCGGGGCAGAAACATTAGAAAAACCAACGATGCATGGACTTCAGATCGTCGAAATCAAGGGATTCTTTGTGTCAAAAAGTGTTTTCGAATACGTATCTTACAATTGTAGAAGCCTAGATTATATGAACATGAAATGCCCATTTCTACATAGGCCTATATCCGAACGATCACGGATCATAAATATCGACATGTCCTTCTCGAACCTTAAGGCACTCTATGTCTGTGTGAAAAGGCTTATTCCACCGAATGAGAATCACGACGGTTCCAGTAACGATTAGGCCAATTTTGTGATTATAATTTCTCGAGAGGAGTCAGACGAGGACGCACATGGGGATTCAAATGTGCCTTTGACTTTAGCTCCTCACGAAAAAGTACAAAACAACAAAAGCAGGACGTTTATTTACGCAACTATGAGTCATCAAGACAAAATACTTAAGCTAGATACGTCGTATCTAACCCAGGAAGAGATCGAAGAATTTGAATATCATCTCCACAGCTATACAATCAATGATGGTTTATCTCATAAAGGAATGGATAAACTTATCGACCGAGTATTCATCGATAGAAATACTACCTATCCCCTCAGATACATTCACATAAGGTGCCGAAATATAGCTGATTTCTTTCTGGAGGATATAGATGGATTAATTGGGTTTGGCTCTTCTTGGGATAAACTGTATAAATCTATCTAGTTGAACACACGTTTTTCTAAACATATCTATGAATAAAATTAAACATACTGGTTCTATTCTTTTTCTTTTTCTTGCTATGATCTAATAATAATAACAATCTCTGCTGGTTTATTACAATACTTCTTTAATTTGTAAACCTTATTTTGACTTACTAGTAGCTTCAATTCATTAGATCTTGTTAACAAATCAAGTGTAGTAGAGAATAAAGGATCATGAAATATATATTCTTGTAATAGGCGCTTTAAAATCGCTTGGATCGATATGTATAAATAAATAGTTGTTCAGCAGCATGAATATTTCACTGTTAGATTCCATTCTGCTTCTTTCTTTCTCTGATGAACCACTTTACACAAAGAAACTATGCTTTGGAGAGAGTTAATATATATACGGAAACTCGACCAATAAAAAGCAAGGTCTGGTAAATCAAAGTAAAGGCATTTCTAGTATGTAAGTATTTGATATTTTCGCCAATAGCCAATGACTGCAAGAGATCCAAAAGATGAAAATGCTAAATATACTTGTAATCTGTAGCCACACTTTCTTTTCCTTTTCTTGAAACTTAATGAGGCACAAATACATATATAAGCATAGTATCTACGCGCTTGCCCTGTGTGTGTGTGTGTGTGTTTTATTTTATTATCATTATTGTTGTTGTTTTGCCAAATCTTTCTCGTACTCAGCATTTGTCTTGGTCTTCAAGACCAACGCGTGCAATCCTGTTTTTAATTCATGGTCCAAAAGTGCATACACTAGTCTGTGACGCTTCATCAAGGGCTACATACATACATACATACATACATACATACCATATTGAAGACATATACATTCGAGATTAGTTGATTGGATTCTTTTTTTTTCTTTAATTCGGTTTCTCTTTTTGAGCTGCCTTACCTGGCCTACAAAAGCGTCTGATACAATGGTCAAACTACGTTACAAAGTTTTTAGAATTATTTCAAGGCACACACACGAATATATATATATATCCTAAACTAATAATTGTTAGTATTCTAGCTTAATCTTACTTGAAATGAGTTTCTGGGTTTGTGTTGCCCTTCATGGGAGCATGATGAGCATGCTTGGAAGATTCGTTAATGATCTCCAACACTGATGGTGACAATGCTTCGGTAATCTAAACCAAGATTATACATTATTATTATTGCTAAAGAAGATTAAGCTTATCGCGTATAAATATATACAACTTCTTTACTTTGGTTTCGATTGAAAGTGCAACAGGTCCTCTTTCTGCTGATGACATTTTTATAAAGATAGAGTAAAGGAGTAAAAGAAGAGAAAAGATTGAAGCAGAAATTGATTGCTGTATATATATATTATGTATATTTTTGGACACCGAAGAAGAAGCAACAAACATGAATGCAAAATTTGGGTTTTCTTTTTTTTTTCATTTATTTATATTGTTATTTATATTGTTAATATTATGATTATTATGATTATTATATATATATATATAAAAGCTACTTCAGTTTCTGTTCTTCCTTTACTCTGAATATTTCCTTATTGCAACAGAGCTAAGTTTTTTTTTGGATTTTTGATTTTTGATCCTAGAAGAATTTGCCAGGAGCAACGGGATGGCTTGCACTCAAACCACCGTCAACAGCAAAAACTTGGCCGTTTACGTATGAAGCCTCATCACTTGCCAAAAAGGCAATAACATTACCAACCTAATAATTAACAAAACAAGAAGAAAAAAAGGGAGATTTACATGTACACATGAATATTTGTGTGAGTGTGTGTTTACTTTACAGTTACATTCTCCCATATATTTATTTATATCAAAGAATTTACCTCTGAAGAAACACCAGAGCGACCCAAGGGGTTCAATTGACCAATCTTGTGGGTAGTTCCTCTGGAACGAGCGTTGTCAAAAACAAGCTTTGTCATGTTGGTCTCAATCAAACCCTTTTGATTTCATTTGATAAAGAGAGAGAGAGAGAGAGAGAGAGAGAGAGAGAGAAAAGTCGTGTGTTAATTTTATGTGCATAATTTATGATTATTTATAAGGGTTATTCACTTACTGGGCAAATGGCGTTTACGCGGATATCAAATCCAGCATATTGACATGATCCTGTTTGACAAAGGCTTGCAACACTAAATTTAACTTTCAGATAAGTACAGAAAAACAAATAGATCAATAGACTTCTTCCATTCCACTTACGCTGCCTTTGAAGCAGAGTATTCTGGAGAGCCAGCACCGGATCTAATACCAGCAACTAGATGTAATAAAATAATATTAACAACAACAGTCGCTTACCTAATTTATTATTTCTAATGCTTACCAGATGAGGTTGCTACAATAGAACCACCACTACGTTCCTTTCCACCCTTTCCGACCGCCTTCATGGCTTCACCGGCAAACTTGATGGCCAAAAAGACGCTCAAAGAGTTGATACGCATCATGTCAGTGAACGACTCGGCAGTCTCTTGGCTAATACGAGACATCGTGGCCTTTCCGGCATTGGCTACAAAGACATCCAATCTTCCAAAGGTCGTCAGGGCTTCGTTGACAATACCCTCCACAGCAGAGGAAGACGCGGCATCAACTGCACGTGCAATACACTGGACCCCAGGATATTTCTCATGGATCTCCTTTGAAAGATCTTCGAGATTTTCAAGCGTCAGGTCGGTCACATAAATTGCTTTTGGTTCACGCTTGGCAATAGAAATAGCGGTTGCTCGACTAGAGAATAAATACGAAGAAGAACAAGAAGAATAAATAAATAGAGCCAGTGGATTTGATTTGTTTTCCAGAGATTTTATGTCTATGTATTTTATCACACGACTCTTTACCCGATGCCATAGATGGATCCTGCACCAGTAATGATGCAGACCTTGTTTGTCATGGAAGGTGTGACATGAGCGAGATGAGCAGTAACTTGAGCAAGACGATCAACAGCAGACATTATGTAAGAATAAAAAGTAAAATTGGTTTATTCGTGAGAGTGAGAGAAAAAGTGTGTGAGTGAGAGAGGGAGGGAAAGAAAGGTATGTTGCTGGTTGTTGCTCTTTTTTTTTATATTAAATATATACAACAAAGTTAATGTAACTCTGTGCTTTGTGGGGTATAATGTATATTTCAGGAACAGGGTCCGCTGTGTGGATCAATCTCGGGAGAAACTCAAGCTTAATCATTTTCGTTAATGAAATATACACATACATATATATACAGGTATATAATATTTTAACAAGGCATCTATTAAGATCGAGATATGAACAGGTTTCTCGGAGGGGATGGGGAAGTAGGTTTTTGACCTTTTTCGTGCTTAGTCAAGCATATTAACATTTATTTAAAGCCCGTTATTTCTTTTTCTTTTTTTGGATTTTATTTTTGCTTGTGTGGCGAAACAAACTTAATTAGGTTTTACTTTAAAGTTGGCTGATAAACAGGCTCTTAATTACATTTCATATTTCTCTTACTCTATTCAAATGCATTCCAATACAGGTATATATAAGCTTCTATGTAAACTGTACGGGTTTTGTATAACTAGGTGGTGCAAAGCAATGTCGAATGAACTTGACAATGTAGAAAGGAAGAGACTACTGATAGCAGTAATCGCAGCTCTTTTCCAAGCAAACATTTCTGTTAAAATGAATGACATGTCTAATTACAGAAAAAATTAATTGCGAATAAAAGGTTAAAGCCAAAGCCAAAGCAAAAGCAAAAGCAAAACACTAAACCGAACTATACTACAGAACAGTTTATCATTCATAATGACCTTTGCTAAAGTATGTCTACAGAAGCCACATTGATCCAAGCTAAAATTAAAGTGGCCATTATTTCTGATAGATAGAACCATAATTGCACCATATAATATTTTATAAACACACGCATATACAACAGTACAAGCCCATATAAAAAAAAGGGTCATTGTCCTCATTTACTTATCTTGGTAAACGCTCATCAAAAGCCATGTAAAGAATGTTCTCTAGGATAAAGATCGACCATATAATATATATATAGCTTATTTATCAGTTTCAAACAAAAATTATTCTTTGTGTGTGTGTTGATTAAAACTAAAGTATTAATATTTCGCCTTTGTTAAATCCTTGTAGAGTTCAGGGTACATTAATGCAATCTCTTCATTTACATCTTGGTCAAGGATAAGAGAAAACGCTGGTGCCATTGTATAAATCGTAACATGACTATTGATATTAGTACAATCACAACTGATATTATTGCTAGTAGTCGTATAGGAAATAATCAATCTAATGTCTGGCTTACCCAACAATACGCATTCCTTGATACAAAGTTCAAAATACGGCTTTTATCACTGAAATAATAAGACAACGATGGATAACAAACTGAGAGAGTTTGGCTGGTCTCTTGTAGCTATTCCTTCTATGGTATACTATATGCATACATGTATAAATGACCTGTCAAGATTCAGATATTTGAAATGTCATTTACCATATTTTCCAATGTATTGTTTATACTATCCTGAAGCTTGTAGATTACACTATTCAGACCAAATAGCTTGGGTTCTGTTTTTAGATGAGATTCAATCATTGGCTGCTTATTCTAGTTGTGCTTATATATTGCTTTTCTAACCTTATGAAAAATATACACCATAAAATAACAATGACACAAAGAATCTATAAGCTTTTTTTTTCTTTGTTTCAATTACAAAAAAAATAACGATCCTAAAAAATATATATATAAATATATGAGATTTTGATAGATGGACACACAGACTTTATTTTTTTTTTACACCCCGTTTTTCACGTATTCTTTGCTTTTACTGGGCTATTCAATTGTGACTCATGTTTTGGTGTCCAGTACACAAACCATAATATCAACAAAGAAACGCGATTTATTTATTTATTTCTACCTACAACAACAAACAAAAATAATATAATCCTGTCTACCAATTTATTTATTTTTTTGCATCATCAAACCAAGCCAGCCCAATCTTTACAACATCATGAGCCTGGAAATCCCAAAGACATAGTAGCTCAACATCTGTCAATATTCTGGAGATGTCTCTCATATATCCGAAAGGTTGTTAACAGCTTCAGAAAAAGGAGAACCCCCCTTTCTCCATGGATTGCTTACAATTCCCTTTTTTTTTCCTCAGACCTTTCAACTGAGACCTCTTCCCCGGGAATCTTACACGGTTGTCTCGAGAGCAAGCAAGCAATCCAACGCTCTGTTTTTTTTTACGAAAAATTTGCCGCTTTGATGGATACTCTGGCCATTGTGCTTTCAAGATGACACCAAGCTGCTCGACTGCCGCCACGTGTTAAATAGTGTCGAGAAAGCCTTTGCGAGAAAACTCAAGTCAGTTGCGGAAAAGAAAGTCTTGATGGAGTATGTGAACTCTATGATTCACAGCAATACCAAAAGGGACTTTGAGGTGGCGAAGTGGACGACAGAGGCCCCAAGGTAGATGCCTCGGTATACTTTACCGAAAAGTGGGAGTAAGCTACCTGACTTGCCAACAAAGCAAGGCACCGACAACCTCTGATTTTTAATCATGTTAACAACAAGTACCGGACAACATTAAATCGTTCCCGAAATGCCTTGAGGAAATGGTCAACCTTCCCTGGGTTATTCTTTGTGGGCTGTGCCAGGAATCGAATTCCTGGTAACTTCGACGCACATTGGGACACGTTTGAAGAGTTCAATAAGCATGATCGCCGAAATGTCGTGCTCTCTTTTCCGAGCAAGATGAACCAGCGGATCTTACTCGAAAATCATCCGCTGGTTCTCTCTTTTTTTAATATTCTTATTAAATATTATTTTTCCAAAAAAAAAAAAAATGAAAAGGGGGGGTGGTAGGGTGAGGATTACGAAAAACTTTGTGACGTGTCCAATATTTTCTTTATTTATTTATTGTGTTCTTTATCATCTCTTTTCATTCATGATAACTTTTTCTTAAAGAACAATCAACCAAAGGAAAAGGAAAGAAGGAAGGAAGACTGCAGCCTGGTGAGTTCTGGAGATGTTCAGAGCTGTATTGGAAATAGAAGGGGGGTTTCATTATCTCTTAAGATTAGGATTCGGAAAGCGGATGTTTAAATGGTGAAATGATTGGCTGAGAAGAATCTGAATAGAATTAAAATGTGTAGATTTAATCCGAAGGAAAAGGCTTTCGGATTGAAATTTAGGATTGCTCATTTTGACGTCTTGAAATACTTGGAGCAAAAGTTTATCAATTTATTTGGCTCTCTTACATATTTCTACTTTATATACCAGCTTTTTATAAGCTAAATTCCCAATATAAGTGATAGAAATTAACTTAATTGTTTATAATAAAATATCAGGTACAAGAATAAGACGATTAATTAGAAAGGGGGACTCAATAATTTTCATTTCATATTCACTGTCATTGGCTACAGGTTTAACATCCTAATCCGAATCCTAATCCTGAGATAATAAAACCCCCTAATATTTTTTTAAATCCAAGAGTAAAAAATAAATAAAAAATAAATACTCACGGTTCACATAGCAAGCAAGGTAAATAACCTTTGATTCAACCGAGTCGTCAAAAAGGCAAGTCCGAGACCTACTGCTGTCTTTATACAAAACACATACATATAGCTTACTCGAATACGGTTTGTTCGAGCATACGCATTTGCAGCACTGGAGGGCACAGTCTACATCCTACATAATAAAAATGATGGGTACATTTTGTCTCAATAGAGAAAGAGCAGGTTTTTGTTTTGTTTTGTGTTTTGCTAAATTTATATACAAAACAGCTTAAAAAAGCATCTATATCTTTAAATCATTTTTAATTTGATTTATATGATTTGTATCAGCAGCCACTTTTTTTTCTTTCTTTCTTATCCTTCTTCTTTTATTGGATTTTTTAGATTTTAAAGAATATACTGGCAATTTCTTGTATGCAACCAATAGATATCCATATACGTTTGTCTATATACTATATGAGTTTTGTATAGCTAGGTGGTGCAAAGCGACGTCGAATTATCTTGACAATATAAAGAGGAAGACTACTGACGGCAGTAATTACTGCTACTTTCCAGACAAATCTCTCGGTCAAAATAAATGACATGTCTAAGCACAGATAGAAAGAAAAAACATAAAAGTTAATTGAAAATAAATAAATAAAAAAAAGAGATAATAACTTGTAATGCAATATGCAAACAAGTTATTATTCTCAGTAATTGTTACCAAAGTACGTTGGCAGAAGCCACATTGATCCAATGTAAATTAACATGGTCGTTATTTCGGATAGAAGCATGATTTTATGCCTGTTGACCAAAGTTCTGTCAGTACTGACAGCTTTGTATTTTTACCTTTTTATTTATTTATTTATTTAATTATTACTTACCATGTACTGATCTGCAAAGCGACCATGAGAAGTTCATTAAAGATCAGAGCAGTAAATGAGATTGAAACAATGTGGATGAATTCATCCTCGAACAGAATGATAGATAGAACCATAATCGCGCCACCTTAAAATATTAAAGAAAAACATCCATATAGATATTAGTACATCAGTACAAAACAAATCATCTTTCTTTTCATTCACTTGCCCTGGTAAACGCTTATCAAAAGCCATGTAAAGAATGTTCTGTATGATAAAGATCGACCCTATAATATATGTATAGCTTATTTATCAGCTTGAAACAAAAAGTAGTCTTTGTGTATATATTGATTAAAAATTAAAGTATTAATATTTTACCTTTGTTAGATCCTTGTAGAGTTCAGGGTACATTAATGCAATCTCTTCATTTACATCTTGGTCAAGAACGAGAGAAAACACTGGTGCCATTGTATAAAGAGTAGCATAACTATTGATACCAACATAATGATGATGATAATAATGTTAGTATTCATATAATAAAAAAAAATCAATATAATATCTGGCTTACCCAACAATAAGCATTCCTTGATACAAAGCAATTGGAGCAAAGTAAAACAAGGCTGAAAATACGGCTTGCATCACTGAAATGATAAGACCACGATGGATAACAAACTGAGAGAGTTTGGCTGATCGCTTGTAGCTGTTTCTTCCATGCCACACTATACATCGAAAAAGAATGTTAGCGTGGACTTGGGTATCAGTAGGACTTGATTTTCTTACACAAGAGCTTAGTCAGGTGGCTAAACTGGGTTATAGAAAAATCTGCTGCTAGAGATGCCTGTCTACCTTCCTTTCCAACAATACCAACACCTAGTAAGAAAGAAAGAAAGTACTTGTCAAAACTTGGTCCAAGTGTGTGTGCGTGTGTTTTCTCATATATAGTAAAAAGAAATTAACAAGTAACTTGCCTACATCTGCAGCCTGAATCATGCTAACATCATTTCCACCATCTCCAACACATAATACTCGCTTTTTTGTGTAATCCTTTATTAAGCAGGTTATGTCAGCCTAAGATTAAAGAAGAAGAAGAAGAAGAATATAATGTCAGTTAATAATTCAGATTATTATTATTATTATCTTTTTTTTTTAAAAAAAAACAATACCTTTTGGGTAGGCGAGCAACGACAACACACAACTACAGGTAACCTTGTAGCCACTTCAATAAACTCCTCTCTGCATGCATCAAGACAAAACTGTGTAATACAAACAGTGTTGTTAGTATGATGATTTCTTTTAACATGGTGTAATAAGTAAGAGTTTCACACATACTTGTAAGGACTCTCCGTCTATTACAAGACAGCAGTCTGTTTTCGACTGAAGATTGTCAATTTCATCAAATGCTTCCATAGTACTTGATACTAAAAGTTAGCCGTTACTATTGTTTTTTTTTTGCATATATATACAGCAAAGACTCGATTCAATTCCTTGTAATTTTTAAGTTTTTTTTTATACCTTTGGTAATTTGATAGATTTGCTGGTTACGGGAAACTAACTTGGAAGATACTGCAATACATGTAGCAGTCTCTACTTTGTCACCTATTTATTTATTGGGTTTTGAAATGATTTAGATACCAATATTAAGAGAGCCCCAGTATAAAAGCCAAGATATATATATATATATGTTACCTGTCAACATCCATATCTTGAGACTTGCGTTTCTAAGATTTTCTAATGTATTCTTTACACCATCCTGAAGCTTATCTTCTACACCAGTCAAACCAAGCAGCTCAAGTTCTGTCTCTAGATGGGATTCAATTACTGCCTGCTTATTTTCGTTACGTTCGTGCATTGATATTTCAGCCTCATGGAATCTATACCATCCCAGAAGAAACATAAAAAAAAATCAATAATACAAAAGATCAATAACATTCTTTTTTTTTGTTGTTGTTGCAATTCTATTAGTGCCTTTCTTTACTTTTCTTTAAAGAGATCGTATGCTTCTTCTGTCAGTTTTTTCTTTGCAATCACAAGTGTTCTCAAACCCTCTCGGGCCATGTTCCCACACTCTTCATCTAGCCTATAGATTTACATGGATAGATGAGTTTTTGACGGATAATATATCAAATTAAATTCAAATACTTGCCAATCATTGTATTGAACGATAGAGCTCATAACTGCGTCAGCTCCCTTTTGATAAAAGAAAATTTCTTGTGTCTGCTTGTCTTGGATAATGATACCCATTCGCTTGCTTTCACTTGTGAATGGAAACACATTCAATATCTCGAATTCCAAATACTCTCCTGTTGCCGTGATCCGAAGCCGTATGGTATTGATATCTCGGTGAACCAGAACCATACCCATCTGCTCCGTCCACCTGACAATTGCAACCTCATCAGGACTGGCTGCCTGATATGTAATTTCTTCATCGAGATTAAATGAAGGAGTTACCTAGAATTATTTTTCATAGAGGGGTTCATTATTATTGTCATCACTTTAGATAGATGAATTTGACAAGGATGCATACTACATCACGCATATTTCTTTAGAAAAAAAAAATAGAAAGAAAGAAGAGAAAATTTTATTTACATTATGGCACAATGCCAACGCCTGTACAATATCCTTAACACGCCATGCAATATTTCGTCGACTTTTACCAGGCATATTCATCTTGCCGCCTTGAGAAACATTAATACGCAAATATGTACATATTGCTCTTATACATATATTGTTTGACTTACTTTGCTCTGTTTGCTCACAGGCAGAGGCAAGATGTGCTTGGATTTCATCCATAGTATCAAGACTGTATGACATTGTACCCATGTGCAATTTCTTAAGTTCCATATCTAATCTCCAAAAAAAAATACGATTACTATTATTTCAATTCATTAAAGACCCACACATCACCTATAGATCTATGTATTGTATAATTATTGAGGTTATTCTTTAGGCGTACCGTTTTTTGTCAGTGTTCCGGTTTTGTCAGTCAAGAGATATTCAATACGTCCCAATTCTTCAGGAAGTGTGCTTGTCCGAACAATTGTTCCCTGAATTGATGTGTCGTTTTCAATTTGTCTAGCATAAACTGTTTTTCCCATGTCCAAGTTCACACGTAAACTACACATACATACATACACACACATATATATAGATATAAATATATATCACATAAGATTCAATACAGTTTTTGTACTGCATGTTTACCTGATAGGAATGATTGACGAGAAAAGAATAAGAAATCTAAATACATAGATGTACCAAAGACCATGAAATCCATTGAGGCCAACCATGATAACTGACATACACAAGGTAACTAAGAAAAGAATCTAAAAGAAGAAATCCAATAAATAAAAAGTGTTATAGAGATTGGCTTGAGAGTATTCAATTCAATTGTATTGTATTAAATTGAATTGAATTGTATTTTTATTTTTTTTACCTTTGCCAGTCTGTTGATTTCTATATCAATCAGCCCAACCTTTGTTTTTGGATGGTTTGTATTCATTACCGCACGAGTATCTTTTCCAGTGTAGACTACAAACCCAATAGCTGATCCAGAAGCCAATACTGTATTTGACCAAAGAGTGTTCTCGACTCCGAGAGATTCTGTACGTTCTGCCATTGTTGTTTTGTCAAGGTAGGTAAAGGTACCCATGAAACTGTGGATATCCTTGTGAGGTGCATCGGCTAAATAGATAAAAAGCAAATTTTAATTTTTTTTTATACTTTCTTTCCAACGCAAACACATATGTACAGACACAGACAGACACATACCATTTACTGTTCCCTCTACATTCATTAGTTCAGTATCTCCGGAAAGTCTCTGCATAGACGGAAGTGCTAATCTCAATTTCCAGTCGGTTTCTCCGTCCAATTGGTCTGTACGGATAAAACATGCGCCAGTCTCTTCTGTGGTTCTCAAAAAGATCATGTCTGCAGGAATCTACATAATCAAGCTTTAAATTCTTCCTTTTTTTGTTTTTTACTTGGCCCATTACAAAAACAAAAACAAAAACAAAAACAAATCAATCAATCGATCTTACCCTTTGATCCTTTCTTACGATAATAAGATCTCCAACACTGATCTTTGAGCTTGGAATTGTATGGGGACCAGAAGGTGAGAGTCGTTGATATATTTGTGAATTGGCTTCTTTGTCCCGTTTGTACCGCTGATAGTCATCCATGGCTTCTTTGCTGATAGTTACCAAGAGAACAAAACTCAGTGGACCAAAGTAAGTAACAATGTAACCTAGATATAAAGTTAGATTATTTACAGTTGGATCCAGATCAATATAAATGCAGTGGATATACATATAAAGAAAGAAAATGATAGATGCTCAATTTGATCGCTAGTATCTTTACACACATAGTTATGTACTTCTTTATCGAGAGACTTGCCTATCTTTAATGCTGGGACAAATTGTGACAAGGCAACAAGAAGAAAGTAAAGGTTGAAAAAGACAACAAACTAAAAGTATGTAATTTTCCTTGGTGAATTTAAACAATTTTTTTTTTAAAATTTATGGATCACCGACTATTTGTAGTAACTTGCCTGTTCATAAAGTACAAGTGGTAGGAAAGTAAATATATTGTATTTCTGATTGATAACAATATTTGGTGTGTATCTCTTCTTCTTTTGCTTGACTGTTTTGGATGTCAGTACAATGTAAATAGCATATTATTGTTACTGCTGTCATTTATCTTCTCTTGACTTTCTTTTTTTTTATTACCTTTGGGGTCGAAAGCAATTACTCGAGGTTGTTGTGGTCTTTTCCATTCAAACCAAGATCGCCATTGTGTCTTTCTTTTTGGCACAGAGGTATGTGAATTAGAAGTTTCCTGAGTAAAACAAATATAATGCAATATTGTCGAGATTTCCTATTACTACTGTATTCTTCATTGACCAATCTGATTCAAACTTTTTTTTCTGTTTTGGACTTACACCCAGTTCTTCGTCCATCAACAAGTGATCTTCATCGCTTGCATGATCAGATGATGTACTGGGTTTTCGACCACCACGTCTCGAAAATGGCAACATCTTCCGAAGTGCGATTGGTCCAGAATCTGAACGCATTTAGAAGTCTCTTTTACTTTTGACTTTTTCTTTTTCTTTTTTGGCTTTTGCTTATTGATCTATATATATATACAAGATAGAGAGGTAGGGTGAAATGAAATCAAAAGAGAGGGAGTGTCAAAGCGTGAATATGCTTTAGCTCCGATAATCAGAATTAGAAAGAAAGAAAAAATCTCAAGGACACGATGATTTAGCAATTGGTGTAGACAGATATTAGTATCCCCACGCACCCAATGCGCGGCCTTTGAAAATAAGATTTGAGAAAGATAGTTACAGGAGATGAAAGAAAGAGATATGAACACTAGTCAGGCGGAAGTGATGTCATGGGATCAATGTATGGCTGTCACTGCTTTATCTGCGACTACATTGGGGAAAAAAGAGGGAGTTGTAAAGACAAATGCCCAGTGAGCACGCCAGATTGTGTGAACTGTGATGGATGCAATCGCAATCTGGAGAGAGGAGGAAACGGAGAGAGAAAGCCGAGTACGAGTGAGAAGCCAGGCAACATCAGAAATGGACCAGAACCGACACATTTGCCGCAGTACCAATGTCCACACAGGAAACTTGCGAGGGCAGGAGAAGACGAAGTGTTAGAGAGACTCTACCGCAGAGAGACGCGTACTAAACGACGTGCTCTTCATGCAATAACAAATCGGGTCTTTATAGTCCTTTCTTTTTCTTTTTTTTTTACTTTGACAATGACGTTATTTTTATCTTCAGTCGATTACTTAACCTTACTGACTTTTTTAAATTCTCTAAAAGCTAAAGTAGATGTAGGCAAAGGCATATCAATGTATAGCATCAACCCCCACCCTCCGTACCAGTTGAATTCCCCCCCATATGCCAAAGTTACGCAAAAACCGAATTGAAACTTTGAATCAGTAGGGTGTTTCAAGTTTAAAGATCCTGAAGAATTTGAGGTTTTTATTTTCTATATATACTCTATTAATTGGCCAATAACATCTAATATGAAAATATATTACTGAATTTCCCTAAGTAAAGTCATGTATAAAAAATCAAGTCAACTTCTAAAAGTCTAAAAGTCTAAAAGAAATCTCTTGAAGCTTTTTGATTTAGATTTTTTTTTTACAGATATTTCAATAGTTCCTAAATCCTTTTAGGAAGGTGACTTGCTTTTTAAGTTCGCCGATAGAAATATCTAAACCTTGAATCCTTCAAGATCTAAATTTGAAACACCCTATTGAAATCAAAAGGGCCAAGTTTCCAGCAGCCTGAAATGATAGGATTGGACCTGTCCAGTATATGGAACTTTTAGCAGGTCTTTATGTATCTTAACAAGATATTGAAGTCAGAGGGTTTTCTATGGAACCCATCTATTTTTATTATTATTACAGTAAATGCCGTAGACAACTTGGTCCAAGGCTGGTCTTATCTAAGCTTCTTTTCAAGCCAGATACCATGCAAGCATAAAAGGGGCTTTAGATAAAATAGATAGCTTTAGAAATATGAATACCCAACGTTAATAAAAATAAAATTACACCTGTATTATTTAGTATTTTACAAAGAAGTATATATATATATATTTTCTCTCTCTCATAAACAAATACGATTTTTTGAAAAACAAAACAAAACAAAACAAGTATGCTTTGTATATTCCTCCAGTCAGTCGATTGGATTGAGAATAGGACCATAGTAGGAGCATTATTATCAGTAAGCTCTTCGTTTCTTTCTTTTTTAATTTGATTATTTTTCTTGGTAAATCCCAATCAAAACTCCATTACAGATCAATTCAGGGACCCCTTGATAATCTCTAGAGCCGATCGATATCCCTCCCTCTATTTCTTCTCTAAAGAACATTTCAAGGACCCTTGCTTTTGTTCTATTGTTTTGATTTATATGTTAAATAGAAAGATGGATATGGTTGTGTATTTTGTAAATAAGTAAAAAAAAAAGGAAATGTAAGATGACGAAGAAAATGATATCAAGAGAAAGAAGATGAGAATAATAGATAGAGGGATAGAAAGAGAGAGAGAGAAAAAGATAGAAAGAAGAAGTAGTAGTAGTAGTAGTAGTAGTAGTAGTAGTAGTAGAAGAAGAAGAACAAGACAATGGATTTTTGTAATTATTGTTTTTTTTTGTATTTGTATTTGTATTTGTATTTGTGCAGTGTATTAAACATCTTTCTCACTTTCTCATCTTATTTCTTTCTTTACATATGTATATCAATCTTCCTTTTTCTCTAAAAGTGCTTGGATTCAGAGGGGACGCGGCCACGGATGACCTTGGGCTCAGTACCGGGGATGTAGATGTCGGTGTAGAACTCCTTGAGCTCTGGCTCGGGAGATGCCTCGGCCTCCTTGGCAGCCTCATCAACGATCTTGCGGGCTTCCTTGTCAATGGCCTTGAGGTCAGCCTCGGTGGCAACACCGTGCTCGAGGATGATCTGCTTCATGCCAGTGATGGGATCAGAGGTGGAGCGCATGTGCTGGATCTCCTCACGGGTACGGTAGGTGGTTCCGGGATCGGACATGGAGTGACCACCATAACGGTAAGTAGCCAACTCCATCACAAGAGGACCCTTTCCAGAGGTAGTCCATTCCTTAGCCCACTCACAAGCTCTGTAGACAGCAAGGGCATCCATACCGTTGACCTATATATATATATATATATATATATATATATATATATTGAAAACATATATTAGAAAATGCCAATGCATTATTTATTTCTCTGTCTTGCTACTTCACTAACACTCTCTTTGTATGTGTCTTTACCACACACACACAAGGTATTTCACCATCTAACTCTTGTATATTCTATATCTGACTTACGTAGATACCGGGGATGTAGTCACCACGGGTAAAGTACTTTGTAGAGGCAGAGGAACGGTTGGCAGAGGTGCCCATACCGTACTTGTTGTTCTCGCAAACAAAGACACAGGGAAGATCCCAGAGCTTGGCCATGTTGTAGGCCTCAAAGACCTGACCCTGGTTAGAAGCACCGTCACCATAAAGGGCAAAGGTGACCGAGGGAATACCGAGGTACTTTTGGGTAAAGGCAATACCGGCACCAAGAGGAACCTGGGCACCGACAATACCGTTGCCACCGTAGAAGGAAGGCGAGAACATGTGCATGGAGCCACCCTTTCCCTTGGAAATACCATCACGACGACCCATCAACTCGGCCAAGATGCTCTTGATAGAGCCACCGCGGACGTAGGTGAAACCGTGGCAGCGGTAAGAGGTGATGACATGATCATCGTGGGTGATGGCAGCTTCCATACCAACAGAGACAGCTTCCTATTAGTCCAAAACATTGCACAAGGTGAGTATAGGATTAATATGGAGTATTCATTATTTCTATTAAGTTCAATATAGAGATAGTATAATTATAACTATATATATATATATATCCCGGGCCAAATAAATAAAATAAAATAAAATAAAAAAAAAATTGGGTTTGGGCGGGTATCAACTTTTTTCTCCTCACACACAAAATATTATTATATTTTTTCCCGTCCAAGATTTTTGGCTGGGAAAAAAATTATTGTGGATTCCCCCATTTTTACCCGCCTTCCCCAATTTTTAACCCATATACTTTTCTTTTTCTTTTTTTTTTGGTGTTGTTGATGGTCTAAGTGTAATCGACAGCTCTTCATTAATCAAAAAGATGTATTTTACCTGTCCATTGCACAAGTGGCAGAAACCTCTGATCTTCTTGGCCTTGTACATGGCATCAGCAGCCATTTCCATACGTCTCATGGTAGTCATCTTGGTGTACATATCCAAGAGCTCGGCCTTGGAAAGCTCAACCTCAAGACTGGGCTTCTCAGCATTGTACATCTCAAAGGAAGACTCGGGTAAGGTAATCTTGATCTTCTCAGAGTCATCGCTACCAGAGGAGGCCTGGGCCATAAGACGGGGAGTCATGGTAGAAAAGGCACGCTAAGAAAATAAATAAAAATATGCGTACGTGCGTATGTGAGTTTCAAGTATTCTATCTGATTGTAGAGACAGATAAAGATAAAGAACTACTTCTTTTGGCTGCCTATCTGCCTATCCTAATCCTATTATCTTGTCTTTTGTAGTCTGTGGTTTATATTGGCTTCTAGTATATTTACAGGAGCAAAGGCCTTGGGGGCTACTGCTACATTAGCGAGTAGACGGGAAGCAGCCAAACGAAGCATGACTGTAGGATATTTTTCTCTTTTTAAAAAAAATTAAAGGGAAAGAAAGAAAGAGAGATTTTATTCTGGAGAAGGTTGGTGTATGAGAACGGAAAAAGTGATGAAAATTTATAGGGTTCCCAACCATTGACTGTCCTTTTTGATAGTCTAGCGATCTGATTGGCCAATATCTCCTGTGCGCTTCCCCAAAAAAAAACCGCCATTATAAAATAAAAAATACGTGAAGAGATAGAAGACAAGTAGGAAGGGTAAGATAGGAAGTAAAGGCACTAAAATAATTATTATTTATTTTTTTTACCTTCTTTTACCCGCCAAAAATTATAGCTATAATACAATCAAAATATATAAACTACAAATGCACTCCTGTTAAAAGATACCTCTTTACGTTTTAATAAAAACCATTCAAGCCAAGATAACATTTTTATATCTTTTTGTATTATTTTTGATATCATTATATAAATACTTGATTTTGATTTATATGAATATGAATATGAATATGAATATATAAATATATATATATATATTTAAATGTTAATAATATGTTAAGCCATCATCACTTCTATATACATTTCTATCATGGGGGTTGGCTGGTGCGCCATCGTACCACGAAAGAGGATAGACATGGTAATAAAGTCGGTTGAGTCTATCGAGCTCACTCTCCAGATCCTGCATCTCATCATCCTCAAACCCGTGGTCCTCTTCCAGACTGAGCATGTCAGACACATCGATTGGCTTTGGGAGATAATCTTCCTGCTCCTGGATTTCCTGCTCAACCGACAACGAGTGCTGCTGCTTTTCGGAATCTGGCGCCACATACACCGTCACGTACTCAATGTGCTCCACTGCCTCCTTTGTCTTGACGGGCTTCAGGCGACGCTTGAGCTCGGCGGCTTCGGCTGCGGCTGCCAGGCTGGCCTCGATCTCCTGCCGCGAGTGTGGAAAGGGACACAAGAGATCCTGGGGGTCGTATCGGCCGTGGGTGCGTGCACAGGCCGATACCTGGCGATGCCACACTGCGGCCGTGTCCTGCAGCATCGCATGTGTCTTGAGACGCCCCCAGAGGTCCAGGACAGGGAGCCCTTCGAAGGCTGGCAGGCGGTGGCCGGGCAGCTGGTCAATAATCGTGTCACGCTCCATCAGAGGTACCCGGAAATTGTCGATGACTACCTGCAGGCGCGCCTTCTTGACGTGCGTACCAAACTCCAGGTGGTTGGTCGAGAACGACTCGTAGTGCTGGAAGTTGGGGTAGAGCATCACATACGCCCGCAGATAGACCAGCTCGATAAAGTACTTTTTCCAGGACTTCTTCCACCGGTCTGATCGACTGCCGGGCACGGTGATGTTCAAAAGGTGCTCCTGGCGCAGATCCTCGATCCGGCTCGTCAGGTAGTCGTGGAATTCGCGCCAATGTTCTGGAAAATAGACTGCTCCCCAGCTGCAGGGAACTTGGCTAACGTACGGCATCCGGGGTGGGTGCATGGGTTCCAGAACCAGCGCCGGGTCAAACGGACGGCGTCCTTCGGGCAAGAGCTCGAGGTTGCGAGGAGAATAAAGCGAGATTCCGTACAGCGCAGGATTGGATTGCTCGTAGCGGTACTTCAGAATCGCATACTTGGACCAGCAATAGAACAGCGGCGAGACCTCGATGTCGTCCTCAAGCAACACCGCATAGTCGTCATTGTCATTGGGGTACCAAGACTCAATGATGGCCGGCATAAGCCCGCCTTTGCGCACACGGTGCCGGATCGTCTTTTCGCCGTGGTGCCAGGAAAAACTGTTGACCAGCATTTTCGTAACCCTGTCTGCAGACTGCTCCATGTGCACGACCAGGTTGACCTTGTCGCCCAAAAAGTGGGCCCGTCCAGACGACTGCAGCAAACGCGACAAGGAATGAGGACGGCGATCGGTAATGACGACAAGCTGGATTCTAATCGTGTGCCAGAACTGAAGGGTCTCGAGCGACAGATCTGCAATCCACAGCACATGCCGCACATCATCGGCCGGCAGAGCAATGGCCACGACATGCTGCAGACTGGCCATCTGGGCAAGTGCATCGTCCATTGGATTCTGGATGTGGATGAGGATCTGTGGCCGGATGACCTGGATCAGCCGGGTCATCTTCCACACCACAGCCGAGGTGAGTGCAAGGTCATCAAGAGGTTCGAGATCAAGGTCGTGGATTGTCACACTGGTCGAGCAATTGGTGTGGTCAAAGGCGAGCTGCAGAGCCTGGCCACCAAGACCTCCTCTGGAGTGTCCGGTCACGACCACATGCGCCGTCTGGTTGAATCGGCAGATCAACGGGTGCAGTGCAATTGCTTGTTCGGGTCCGTCTGCAAAAAACACGGCCGAGTGCTTGTCGTGGTGCTGTCTGACCGTGATCTGGCGGCTGTCGAGGGCCGATGGACTGGTGCGTTTGGCCAACAGAGTTTGCCACTGAGTGTTTGTCTCGAACGCGTGTTTGACCTCTAGGCATTCTGCCGTTTCCTGTTGTTGATCTGCAGACACCGATGATGAAGATCGTAATGGCGATGGCTCAAAGGGGGCCAGAATTGTAGGAATGTTGGCGTGCTGCAATAAGTTTTGAGACACAAAATGTCCAACGGGAGATGCCAGGCTGTCTGGTCTTCGATCGGCCAAGAGATAGGGTATCCAGGCACGTTTGAGCAGCCAGGCGCCCTGGACCATGTCGACAGGTTGGGTCACACGTGGCAACAGGTCAAGGGCATCTGGTAAGCACAGAATGGCAGTGGCTGGATCCTTGTTGAGGTTTGCGGGTAGAAGGACGCCTCGCTGGCCGACAAGTGCATGTTCATATTCAGATGTGCGCATCAGACGGTAGATGTTTTCTAGCTCGTCCGAGGGAACAACTGTGTCTACTGCCCAGACCCAGGCACTCTCAACACTGTGCAGTAATTGTAGCCAGGCTGCAGATGCCGCACTGCCAGCAGGTGCATCTTCGGGGGTGTCAATAGAGATGTACTGGAGTGGTGGTAATTGTATTTCCTGTTGTTCTGAAGAAGGAGAAGAAGAAGAATATGGTGATGATGATGATAATTGTGATAATAATAATAATGATGATGCTGATTGTGGGTCTTTTAATTCTTTGACGTATTCCTCAATTGATGTACTCGAGTGAGTCTGACTGACAATAACGATGTTGGATGGTTGGATAGATTGGGATAGGACAGAATTGATGCGTTGGATGGCTTCTTGTTTGGAGTGAACAGATATAATTGCAGTGATGTCAAGTTTGTTACTGTCTGCTACCAAAGGTTTGTTGGCTACTAGTCCAGAAAGTGCAGTTGGGTCGTGGCCTTGGATGGTGTATGTCTGGAGTGAGCGTATAAATGAAAGAGGTTGAGATGAGTGACGAAGGTTTGTTTGGTGATGATGACGAGCGATTGGAAATGACCATGCGGAATCTAAGATTATTATTTAGTTATTTATTTTTTGATGAGAACCAAGATGATATATATATATATATATTGTGTGTGTGTGTGTGTTGTACGAATAATAATAACAATAATAATAATAATGTACCTTGTAACCAATTTTCAAATTGGGGCCAACGCCATTCATTGAATACATGTTTGTGTGGGATTGGGATGCTTTCTGGTTTAGATTGCTGTTTGTTCCCCTGCTGTTCCTGTTGTCCCTGCTGTTGTTGTTGTTGTTGTTGTGGTGGTGGTGTTAATTGTTGTTTTTGCTGCTGTTGCTGTTGCTGTATTGGTGGTTTCTGTGGTTTCTGTGGCGGTGTAGAAGTAAAGAACAAGGGGATACATAATAGGAGAGCGAATGCCAAGAGAACAAAGGCAAAGAAACGAAACAGTTTCTTTGGCGAGTAAGGTAATGCCATAGAATTGTATAATATTCTTTCTTTCTTTCTTTTTTTTTTTTGCTTTAACTTTTTTTTTCTATTTTTATACTATGCTTCCATATAATAGAATAAAATATAATAAAATCGTATATACTTTTATTTTATTTTATATATATTAAAGAAGTGTATATTGAATAAATCAAGTTAAAGGCGTAAAGGAAAGAACAAGTAGCAATAGCAGTAGCAGTAGCAGTAGCAGTAGTAAAGAAGTAGTAGTAAAGAAGAAAGGGGTAATGATACTAATAAATAAATCAATATGAAATAAATGCTTAATTTGGAATATTCAGGTCCATTTTTTTTTTTATTTTTTACCTGGAACCAAAAAAAAAAAAAAAAAAAAAAGAAAAAAAAGAAAAGAAAAGCCCAATAACCGGAGTCCAATAGAAAAGTAGGACGTCAAAAAAAAATAGACAGTAAAGATTATTTGTTTCTTTAACGCAATATTTTTAACTAATATTTCGCACATACACTCGAGTGTAATAGGTCATTAGACGGTCACAGATTTTTTGATTTTTTGATTTTTTTTATGCATTATCAAAATACTCTTTTCTTTGTAAAACCACTAAAAACTCTTAAACAAATAAAACAAAAGCACAAAATGACTCCACCAACTTCTAGCATCACAAAACCCAAAAGACAAGAGCTAGATGCGTTCATTAGGGGCCGAATTATAGGTCAATGGGAGAAGGACGCTACATATGAAGAAATCTCTAAAGCCCTTGACATTCCGAAGAGCACTGTTGGAAATGTAGTGAAAGCCTTCAGAGATAAAGGTGTTTCCAAGCCCTTGACACGTCTAGGAAGGGAACCAAAGGTTACAAAGAGAACACAATCTGCGATGGTGCGCTCATTTCGTAGTGAGCCATTCGTGTCAATTGCGGCTCAGCATCAGAGATTAGTCGATGTGGGAATCTCTATCTGCATGACTACATTCCGTAAGAACATGGAACCTCTTGGCTTTAGTTCTCACTCAGCAGCTCGCAAGCCAGGGTTGACCGAGAAACAGAAGGAAAACAGGCTGAGCTGGTGCCTTGACAAAGTGAATTGGACTGTTGAGCAGTGGAAGTCAGTTGTCTGGTCAGACGAGTCCAGACTCATGGTAGTTGGCAATGATGGAAGAGTCAGAGTCATCAGAAAGACTGGCGAGAGGTTTGACAAGAACCATATTGTCCAAACATACAAGTTTGGTAAGGGTTCCGTCATGATTTGGGGTTGTTTCTGGGGTGGGGGTCTTGGCCCCTTGGTAACATTGAAAGGAAACATCGATCAAGACAAGTACATCGACTGTTTGGCTCAGTACTTTCTTCCCTGGTACGAGGAACTGTCCAGGGATAATAACAAACAGTTTTTGTTCCAAGAGGATGGTGCACCATGCCACACGGGCGCTTATGCCACATGGTATAAAAAAGAGAGGTGTCTAATAGATAGCTTTGATTTTTGGCCTGCCCAGAGCCCAGATCTTAATCCTATCGAGCATATTTGGGCTCATCTTGCGAGGAAACTTCGCAAGAATAGAGCACAAGTAACCAATGTGGAAGAACTTGAAGCGGTAATCCACAAGACATGGTTGGAGATACCACTTCAAGTTCTGGAAACTTTGGTAGCCAGCATGCCAGATAGGCTTAAAGAAGTAATCGAGAGAGGTGGTGACACAACTCATTACCAGAGCTCATACCTTTTCTCTTAAATATATATATAATAAACTATGTTTTCTCTAAGTTTTGCTTTATTCTGAGCACATTTTATTATCAACATTATTGAAAAGAAAATATCGTCCATAATATGCTTGAAAAATAATTTTGAAAATTAGAAGACCGTCCAATGACCTATTACACTCGAGTGTACAAAGAAGAAAATACCAAGACATTTCAGGGACATAATATATATGAGCAAATGAACGAATGGATACCAATCATATAGAAAATATCGAATACTTGCGCACACTTTTTGCCTATTTTTTTTATTTTATTTTTTAAAAAAAAGGAACCAATTTTACCTTGAGCTTAAATGATTATTTTCCTCTCTCAGACTTAAAAATTGTGTGAAGTTTCACAAACCATCCAATTAAAAAGAAGCATTCTAAATTTGATTTAAAAAAAATTACTTTCGATCAATATTATGTCACTTGTTAGTTTTGTCTATAACCAATAAAGAGGTCCATGCTTAATTTCAAGGAACGAGAATAAAGAAATGAAACATTTGCTTCAACCCATTATATGTTTCAAAGCCAATAACGTTAAACCGAAAGTACCAAAAGTATATTTAGTTAGAATGGTCTTGTTTGAGTTTACATACCGATATCAGCTTTTGTATATAAGTATTTAAGAAAAACAACAACATATGCAGTGCGAAAAATCAAAGCAGCAGCCTTTATTCTGCAAGAAATGGACGAATTCAATGAATGATCGATACCGAAACTTCTATAGAAAGTACCAGTAAACAACTTTACAGTATTTAAAAGCTTTTTATTTTAAACCCTCAGATCCAATAAATTATAGGCCAGGATTGGCATAGAAAGCAAAACTTCAAGGACGGATCTGTTTTACCGGATAAAAGAACCCGGAGTTTAAAACAAAACAAAATGAAATGCATGTCTTCAACAGTAACAACAAGTATTCAAAGGTGTAATGATAGTGTCAACCATAAATGTGGTATGCCGCTGTGGTGTTGTGACGTTGAATTTTACTCAGTCAGGTACAAATCTATGGATTTACAATTGTTTCTATTCATTTTCACTTTAAAAACGAAACATTCCTGAACTTTAAGAAAACTTGAAGAAAGCCGGTGCGATACAACGGTGTTAAAAGACTAGGGTTCTTCCAAGACAATCTCCTTCAAACATAAAAAGTGTTTAACCACGTTTGGGAGAAGTGACATTTGATCCAGGTTTTTTTTTTGAATAGTTTGATTTTGGATGCATTGATTATTCTGTAAAGCTTGGGAGACAGGAGATCCATAACGTATGTGTGTTTTTTTTTGCCTTTACAGTGGATACCACAAACTTTAGGTTTCAAAACTTCCTTCATCTGTTTGGCAAGTTTGGCTAAATCTGATTCTACATTGGAGCTTTTTTCTATACGCTTAAATCCAGCAATTAAAACAAAACATTTGGTACTACCAGAGATGTTGTATACAAAAAAATCCAGCTAGAATGCAACGTTGTTGTTCCTTGATAGCTGACCGCTAGCCCATTTCATTCTGAGAAGAGAATCCGAGGCAAATTCATCTTTCTCATCTGAATTCGTAAATGTAATGGTGTACCCACAAATACGGTAAGGGTGGTGGTGGATTGACAAATCAGATGGTATTTTGTCCTCTTTATCATTTTCCGTTTCATACGGATCTATTAAGTTTAGTGTATGGCGGTTTCTGCTGGTTGTGCTTGATTTAGATTTATGGTACTTTTGTCAAAATCATTAAATGTATTGATAGCGCTAAAATTACCTGCTGTAACGCTATAACTGCTGTCTTTGAGGCTTTGTATCGAGTGGCTTTAATGATAATAAGCGATGAGCTTCTGCCCTTACAAAATCCGGTACATCACGCAAGCTTTAGGCGCTATCCATTATTGACATTTTTTTTGTGGTGGATCAGACTTTGTTATTTATTAAATGGTTAAAAAAAAACTAACTAACAATGGGCAGAAAACGTTTCCTGGTGGGGGACAACATTTTCTTGTAGTAGACATCATTTTGATTTTCACGGACCACAAGTTATGCCCATTCTGTTATGACCTATGCCATGGACGGCATGGTATTACCCGAAACCTTTGGAGGAGATGATAATCAGCCTTGCTTCTATTTTATTTTTTATTTTTTTAATGACAAGCCTTGGGCTACTTTCTGGTTATATATGCGAAAGAGAGACAAAGAAATGATACGCGTATGAAGGCTAAATAAATAGTAAAAAACAAAAAACAAAAAAATCCAACAGGATTGCGTCACAATTTAATGAAAACAAATCCTAATAATATTATGCATAGCTGGCTATTGATAAAGTGTATTCGTAAATAAGTATTTAATTCATTTTTATTGTAAAGTCTAAATTTAGGGCGCAAACAGCTATTTTGATAGGGATATATTGTGTATTTTTTTAGGACACGCCGTTTCGCCTTAAAAGATAAGAGACACTGGCCCGGACAGGCAAGTCACGATTAATTAGTCGGGTTGGACAGAAACGTCGTGTCCCACCAGAAAGTTTGTTCCCTTAAGATTGCTAGAGTATTTATTTAGTTTACAAGGACGAGGCCTTGCTGAATAATGTAATGCATTCAGCGACTTGGTGGGAATATGCATTTCCTAACTAAGGACAGCCTCTTTTTATTTATTTATTTTTGACTTCCAAAGCTTAATCAATCAGACAGATATCCAAGTCACCGATTGTGCATTAAACATTAATAGAAGTTATGATGATTTAAATGCATGGCTTCCTATTAAATATTAACTCAATAAACACAATGAGAGACAAAGAAGAGGTATTTATTTTGATGAATTTGAAATAATAATATATATATATATATATATGAAGCGCAAAAGGAGAACTAAATACGAGCAACAACAACAGAAAGCATTGAAATGTCTCAATCTTGAATATGAAACTATTCATAAACAGGCAATACAAATATCTCTTTTTCTTTTTGCTCTCTTTATTAATTGCTCTGTGATTTTCATTAGAGAGGCAAAACGGCCAGAGGCTTATAAATCTCTCTCTCTCTCTCTCTCTATCTTTATCTTTATCTTTGGTTTATCTTGCATGCTTTAATTTTGGTTTATATTTTTTGTACCACAAATTTACTGACTATATAAATAAATTACAATTCTATAATTAATATATTATTTTATTTTATGTAAATAGCTTTATCTATCTGTATCCATACATATCTTTAATATCTATCCATATATGTCATTTTCTTATCTATGCCTTGAATTGCCTTTTGATATCTTTCTTTGATATTCTAAAGGATTAGAGAGAGAGAGAGAGAGCGAGCTAGAAACTTAATTATGTATAAAATATATTATAATATAATATATTACAATATATTTAAATGCAAACCTCCCCTTAAAACTTACTCCCACTTTGCTTTGTGCACTCCCCCGTCCCCTTTCGATAGATCTATTAATCTATCTGTATACTTTAGTATAATTTAAGACCAAGTACATCTGCATATGTGTGTATAATTGTTTATTAAAGATTTAGTAAAGGCCAAACAAGAATAGAAAAATGAAAATGAAAATGATGAAGATGGAAGATGTGGAATATTATATTATATTATGTACAAAAAGTTCAAGGGATTAAGAAAGAGAATGAAAGTAAAGATGCGATTATAGTAATAATAATAAAGTATTGTTCAAACAATGTTAAGATTGTTGGATGTGTCGCGTCTTTTGTACCAGAAGAATTGTATAAAGATTGTGGCATCGAATGACAGTGTACCTGCACTGCCGATCAAGTATGGAAGGGCATCCAAGAGGCTGTTGAGGGTCTGTCCGGGATGAGTGAGGATGGATAGGGCGTATGTAAGGTTACCACCGACAGCAAAGATAAATAAGGAGGGAGAGAGGCCTTCGACTGATTGACGCTTATAGTTCTTTCTAATTTGGGGAATACGGGACATGAGGTATAGACAGGTGCAAGTCCATGCAAAGATACGACCGATGATTAATGGGTCATCTGTTATTGAGGTTTCTGCCGATGCTATTGTAGTAAAGGTGGTGCTGGTCAATGTGCCTGCTGGTAGACGAGAACCAAGCAAGAAGATTGAAAATAAAAATGCACTGGCTTTGTTTGATCCTGCACTACTGCCGTCTGTGTTTGTGTTTGTGTTTGTGTTTGTGAGTGTGGATGTTGATGAGGATGAGGGTGCGAGGGTGAGTGCAAGGGTGGTGGCGGTAGATAGGGTATCTGGTTGGGTGGTGTTGAGGGTGTACCACTTGCTGGGTGAGGCTGAGACAGAGTAAGGTGCGATTTCGTCAGTCAGGATCTGGCCTGGGTTTGTCTGGATCAAGAGTGGGGTCAAGACCGAGGGATGCTGGAAGGCACTGATCTTTGCTCGGTTGTATTCGTATTCTTTGGCAGTGTCGGATAGGTGGTTTGGGGGACTGAACTTGTTGTAGTAGATCCATTGTACCAAAAGACAGACATCGACCGAAACAAAGTACATGCCCAGGTATTGCTGGAATGGCAGCTGGTGTGTCAGTATGCATCCTATTAAATTCGCAGTGTCGCCTGAATAGATATATAAATAATTTCTTGTTAGTATAAAACGCGCGTGTGTGTGTGTTCATTGTCTTCTGATTACCTCACCGGGCATCTTAAATAATAATAATAATAATAGAAAAATATGATCGACTTACCCAACAACCAAATGAATAAAAATGGAAGGCTGAGTCCTTCAGCAGAGGACTTTCTATAGTTTGTAATAAGCTGTCTAAAATGTTTGAAAAAGAAGAAGAAATGAAGATAATTTTGTTAGTTAGTCAGTTATTTAGTAAATAAATAAATAAAATTATTTTATATATATATAAAGGCTTACGGTAATTGAGCATTAAACCAAAATGCCATTGACATGTAGCCTAATAATAAGCTTGTTGCTCCTTGAGTTCCATAGACACATTCACCGAATAATGCCTATGCTTATTGTTTAGTTTTATGATCAGATCATAAGCTTTTTCTTCTTCTTCTTTGAAAGCTTACATGTATCCATTGTATGTATGGCATATCATTTTGAGTAGGAAGACATTGATTGTTATTATTATCCATTGTAGCTTTTCTTTGATTCAATTGAATAGGAGGTTCGATTTTCGCTTTTGATTTGTCAAGGAAGCGTGAGAAAGTAAGATATAAAATTATAAATTTATAAAGGGGGGATTGGAGAAAGGGATTGAGAATGGAGATAAAATGAATATAATAAATACAAAAAGAAAAGAAAAAGGAAGTTGGGGGTTTTTAGTGGTTCCTTTTTATACATTTTAAACGGGGAATATATTATTAACGTTTTCTATCATCAAAAGATAATGAAAATTTCCTTTTCTAGATTCCAGGTACAGTTGATTTAATAAATTATATCGTCCAATCAGAAATAAATGTCGCCTCTTAAAAAATCAGAACATTGACCGAGATACTTCCAACCTGTCTCTGTGAAAAATCCTACCAACACTTGGTGTGGTCAGACTAAAAGTTTAAAAAAAAAAGTGTTCGAAATCAATAAAGTACACAATAGGTAAAATTGTACCTGTAATGCCGTACCTGTCATTGAGAATCTTTTATCACTAGTTTTTCTAGGCCTTGCACCCTACAGCACATCGTCTCTATCAAATATATATATATATATATATTACCAGAAAACGAAAGGAGCAGAGAATGTGCTTGGGTGGACTGAAATGAAAGATAATACTTGGTACAATTCAGTAACCAGTGAAAAGAGTGACCTTTGAGCTTACCAATAAAGCTAGAATTGATATCCTATTACAATTAAACAACAAGACTATTAATTATTTTACATTTGGTGTGGACAGACTAAAAGTTCAAAAAAAAATTGGACACAAAGGTAGAAATATAAGCTTGGTTATTGGATTAGAGCTTTAAAAAAATGTCCTTTTTTTTTGAACTTTTAATCTGTCCATACCAAAAGTCAGGAGAGAGAAAGAGAGAGAAAAGGAACACTCATGGGTTCGATAGCTAATGCAGAATTGAATTGAATTTTATTAGAATATTAGATAAACAAGATATAAGTTTAATTCAGAATCCAAAGGCTCTGCAACAAATACATCTTCTTGTGATTTTAACTCAGGACCTACATTTACCTTATCTTAACCTTTTTTTTTTTTTTGTAAACTTTAGCCATTTCCATTCCCCTTTTTTTTTTTAAAAAAAAATTTCTGTTCTACAAGACACTTCTTTGCCAGTGACTAATTTACTGTCACTATTGTAATTATTATCAAGTATCATTTCCTCAAAAGCCATTATTATCATTTTCAAATATTTCGTTTGCCGGTGTGGCGAACAATGAGTCATTTATTGAATAACCGAAAGAGAGAGAAGAAGAAAAAAATAAATAATGATAGTAAAATAAAGCAAAAAGTATGATTATTGAAAGGGTCCTTTGGGTGCCTTGATCGCACAGACCAAAATAAGAAATCATCGTCTTGTCCTTCTGTCTTTCATGTGCTGTTGAAAGATACCATGATTTTCCCTAATATATTATATGAAGCTAGTATTCCGTATGCCGATATTTCTCTACTCATCCCCCCACCCTTCTCCTTCTTTTTATTTAGTAATGACGCCATGAACTTTCTATTTCGCCACACTATACACCATACTCAAATACGCACAAGCACATATTTATTTATATAAACTAGTATTCTTATTTGATAAGCAATAAATTGAAACTTTTAACAATAGTCTCACAATTCACTGCTAAGAATCACTAAAATACAGTCTGAGAAAGAAATGTTTCGCACCCTGGCGCGCTATTTGCACCTTTGCTTTATAACCTATATTTTATATTTTTCAACGTCTTAAAAGAATAACTCTCGTGGGCCCTATAATGTGCTTTCAGATTTGACGAAAGGAAAGATCCTTGGTCTTCAACTTGATGGAAATAATGTTGCCAGCATTTCAGCCAAGCTGAATGTACCCAAATCAACAGTTCGATATTTTTTAAAGAGATATAAAGAAAGAGGAACTGCCGATAACAGAAAGTCTTCTGGAAGACCACAGATCCTCACACCTAGAGACAAAAGACGTATTGTCTCGAATCTCAAAAAAGACAGGTGGTCAACGTTGGATGATCTTGTTGATGATGCTAGTGCTGACACGGGAAAGAATGTCAGCAAGGTTACCATGCGTAAAGCTTTGCACAGCATGGACTATTTTTGCTGTAAACCTGTGTCAAAGCCTTTTCTTACCAAGGCACACATTGCCAAACGCCGAGCTTGGTACAAAACCGTGAAAGACTGGAATAAACAGTGGGAAACAGTTATCTGGAGTGACGAGTCGTCATTTGTGCTGTATAAGAAAAATTCAAGCAGAAAACTCTGGCGCAAAACTGGTGAGAGGTTTGATACGGATCACTTTGTCCCAAAGGTGCAAGGAAATGGTGGATCGGTTATGGTCTGGGGGTGTATCTGGTCAGGAGGACTTAGTCCACTTGTTTTCGTAGATGAAAACATGGATGGTCCAAGATATGTAGAAGTTCTTCGAGACCATTTTCTTCCATTCTTGCATGCTCTTCCTGTATCTAGCAGCGGTAGCTACAAGTTCCAGGAAGATAATGCCAAGGCGCATAAATCAAAAGTTGCAGGAAAGTTCAAGAAAGAACATGGTATTGATGTTTTGCAATGGCCACCCAACAGCCCTGACCTTAGCCCCATTGAGAATATATGGGGAATCATTGATCACAGAATCAGAGCAAGACGCCTCAGACCAAATTCTCTGAATGAGCTGAAGGTTGCTTTGTTGGAAGAGTGGAACAAAATATCAGCAAAAACTTGTTGAAGATGCTGCTTGAATATGCCAAATCGATTGGCCTTGCTTAAGAAAAAGAAATTTAAGCAAATCCGCTATTAAAACTGTATCTTTTTTTTACATTATTAATATATATGTCTTTCACTTTTATTGTTCCAAGTATTATATTTCAATACGTATTGTACATCTTTAGAAAGGGATTTGAAGTTGTGATATCTTCTTTACCATTCATGGCGGATGTTAAAATGGGCGAAACATTTCTTTTCGGTACTGTATAATAATATTATTATTATTATTATTATTATTATTATTCGCATTTTGCCTTTGAATGCAATTTTCTTTTCTGAAAATATTAAACCGAATTCGTGTGCACGGATCGGCTGAGTGTCAAACATAACGTGCACAGTCTGAGGATCAGTCGGTCCGATCAGCCCGTCTGTGGTATGGAGAGAATGGAGTGAAAAGAAAGAGTCCTATAACAGGTATTCACAACTCGCTCCAACAACACCAACCAGGAAACTACTATATATCACACATCCGTCCCACGAGTCATATATATAAATTTTAGAGAAGAGTTATAAATAAATAACCAAAGAAATACTAATAAAAAAAAGAGATAAGAGTCGCTCTTCAAGTTTGTCACTACACCCCAACATTCATCTATCACCTGTGGTGTATATACGTATTTGTAATTATAAAAGTAAAAAGCCTGGTGGTGTATTGTTGGACAAGTCAAAAAAAAAAAGGGCATGACGATCGTCAACATCCAATATAAGATTCAAACTGTGCCATTCCATCTGGTTTGATCACGCTCATTGTCAGCTGAGGTTAGCACAATAAAATGTCGGTGGGGTCATCATTATTACAGGTGGCAAATGAGGCACCAGGTGATGACAGAATTTGTAGGTAAGCATCCAAGGAATCCAAAGATGGGTGTGCAAATACAACTAGATAGATCTGATAACCCATACAGGCACTATTGCGTGCAAAATAAATATTTATATTGTGTATGTAAACCAAAAGAGCAACCTTATTAACACATTAGACAGTAAATGCGGGGTATAAAATAAAAGTTCAAATTAAAGATAGAGAGAGAGAGATTTATAAGCCTCTGGCCGTTTTGCCTCTCTAATGAAAATCACAGAGCAATTAATAAAGAGAGCAAAAAGAAAAAGAGATATTTGTATTGCCTGTTTATGAATAGTTTCGTATTCAAGATTGAGACATTTCAATGCTTTCTGTTGTTGTTGCTCGTATTTAGTTCTCCTTTTGCGCTTCATATATATATATATATATTATTTCAAATTCATCAAAATAAATACCTCTTCTCTGTCTCTCATTGTGTTTATTGAGTTAATATTTAATAGGAAGCCATGCATATTCCCACCAAGTCGCTGAATGCATTGTCCATTTTAATTTTCCGTTAAAAGAAAGAAAAAAAATTCTGGTGTCTTTAGCTATGATCAATATACATATAATCTTTGCTATATACTTTCAAGTATTTCCAACAAATATTTTTTTTGTCTAATTGATTTAGATGCTCTCAGGGCACAAATGTGTGGTGTGATTTGTTCCCAGGGTATTTCCCGCATGTCTAGTAAACAGCTAGCGATCCCAATATAAGATACTAAACTTTCTGCTCGCATCGATGGTAAGTGTACTCTATGTATTATAATTATAATTACCGTTATAATCGTCATCACCATTACTATCACTATTCCTTTTATTATCAAGATTTTGAAAACTTCCCCCCCTTTTTTTTTTAATTGTCAATTTAATAAAAAAAAAAGGCTTTGAATATATCACCATTCAATAGTATATCTTATTATTCTTATATGACAAAATAAAACACCAACTTATAATAATTAATCATAATGGTAACAATACTCGCCTTTCGCGTTCAAATGCTTCCTCTGAGTCACTAGCATGAATTGCGTTCTCCTGAATAGATCCACCGATCTGTGCGCGGATCGACTGAGGGTCGACACGGCGTGCCTTTTGAGGGTCGGTCGGTCCAATAATCCGCCTGAGAGCTTTGATGGCATCAACCCTCTCCAACACCAACACTCTACACTCTCCACGAGTCAGATAGCGTCTTAAGGATGGATAAAAATCGCGCCCAAGCTTGTCACTATACCACTCATCAATCACCTCGGCTGCAAAAGTAGTGGTGTGTTGTTCGACAATCCGAAACCCATGGCGATCAATCGCATCCAAGATAAGATCTAAATGTGCCATTCCATCCGGTTTGATCACGCCTAACGTCAGCTGAGGTTGGCATAATGACGTTGGTGCGGTCATCATCATTACAGGTGGCAAATAAGGCACCAGGTTATGACAGAATTTGTAGGTAGCATCCCAGGAATCCAAAGATGGACTTGTAAGTGCATATAGAAGAAATTGGTAGACCAATACAGGTACCAATGCGTACAAAAGCAACATGTATATTGTGTGTGTGAATGTGCTTAATGTATATAAATAATAATAATGGTTAAAAAAAATAACCTTATTGCTGTAACATGTTGAGCAGTAAATGCGGGGTATAAAATAAAAGTTCAAATTAAAGATAGAGAGAGAGATTTTTGAGCCTCTGGCCGTTTTGCCTCTCAGATGAGAATCACAGAGCAACTAATAAACAGAGCAAAAAAAAAATGAGAAGGAATGAGGACTAAATACAAAAAAAAGAGCAACAGCAGAGATATGTATTGCTTGTTTGTGAATAGTTTCATATTTAAAGTACTACGATTACTTTGATGACACTCTATGCTAAATTATTAACAAAACCTGCCATTCACAGTGAGGTTGTTGTTGTTTTTCTTTACTGGTGAGGATTTAAAATGAACAAATATTTAAAAATATAATGCGTTGCTTAAAATAAATATAAGTGGATAAAATAGAGAGGTTCTTCTATTATATATTAGCCTTTATTTTAAATAAACAAACAAATAAAAAAAGAACAACAACTAGCAAAAGATATGCTTAATAGAACGTTTCATCTTTGGATGGTTCGAGTGTTCTGCTTGTGCAGAGACCCTGCCAATCTTAGTATGTGACAGAGATTCAAGCACCTGTCGATTTAAATAAATGTCTAATTTTGTAATATACTTATTAATTTCAAGATATTTTTTAGCTGTGAGGTTTTCTTGTAATTCAATCTCTTAGTTCATACTATAATGCGATTTCTTGGTGAAAATGGCTTTAAGTTTGTAGATGTTACATGATACAGAAAACGTTTAGCTAATTTGGCATATTTGATGCTTATCCGGTCCGAGTGTGGAGATATATATATATCCCGGCTCGGGCTTAGCATATCCGGAGATGATATTAGTTTGGACATGGTGCCTGAGTATACCTCCAAGAATCCGGCTATGACTTTAATTTCAAGATACACATGTATTATTTCAACCTTAGCTTGCAAAATAATAGTGATAATAATAAGCACTTTATACACAAGGCTGGATCTTTTGGCGCATAAGTTCAAGATGAATTAATTGTTTGGATTTGTGATCAGACTAGCTTACTAGTTTATTTAAAGGATTTATTGTTGTTCATATTGAAGAACATATGCTTATAAACATTTATAGAAAACTCGAGAGGCCTTGTAAACCAACCGATTAGTCTATCAATTAAGATATCAAGTAAACAAGCGAGCAAATGACTTTCTTACCATTTATATTCATTGCTATATACATAGTAGATATTGCTCTGTAAGCCTAAAATCATATTGCTGCTGTAGTAACCAATCAAATGATACGAGAAGAGAAAGATATATAAAGAGAGTAAGACTAATTTGACTGTTCAGTTTCAATAGAATCAGACAAAAAGATCAATCGTACAATAGACTTTTTGTTTTATTATACTTGTTATTAATATTAAATATTATTTTACGTTAAATTAATTAATTGATTAATTAATTAATTATTATTTTACCTACCTACATACATACATACAAATAATAATTATATAAAAGAAAAGATAATCCAAATTAAAGGGCAAAATATAAATTCATATATATATATATATATATATATTTAAAGCACAATACAATACAATACATTAGTGTACAGTACAGTATATTTAAATACAAGCCAAAAGTCTTTTTAAAGGAGTGTAAAGTATAGAGAAGAAAATACACAAACACTGCGAAAGGAAGACCTAATTTTAAATAGTAATATATAAAATAATCCAAAACAGAATTCTTTGCCGTGACGTACAAAAGAGTAAGACGCTCATTGTAATAGTAATAGTAACGGTAATAGTAATAGTAATAGTAATAGTAATAGTAATAGTAATAGTAATAGTAATAGTAATAGTAATAGTAATATTTAAACAAACATACACAAACACACATATACACGCAAACCGAAAAAGCTAGTTTCTCAACCCCCTCTTTCTTTCTCTCTGGCACACATACAAACTTTTATATATTTTTCATTTTTCATTTTTCATTTTTTTTTATATATCTCTCTTCTTCTTTCTTGCTTTTTTTTCTTTTCTTCTTTACATGTCATTGAAGAAAAGAACTTTTAGTGATCAGGCCTGCTCTCTCAACTGTCAATCAAATAACAACATCTACTACATGGGTGCCAAGCAAAGTTCGACTGCTCAACTTGTCCCTCCTGCAACAAAGCGTAAGCGGACTAATCCCATAGTTCATCAGGAGACCAAAGCCCAACAACAGCAACACCACCACTACCAACAACAACAAAAACAACAGCAGCAGCAAAATCAACAACAGCAACAGCATCAACAACAACAACAACAACAGCAACAGCATCTACATCATCATCAACAACAGCAACAACATCTACAACATTTGCAGCAGCATCATTCGGGATCTAATCGTAATCGAGCAGTACAATCCGCACCTCAAAGGTAATAATAAGAATTACCCTTTTTCTAATTGTCCCAGCAACAAATTCATTCATTCATTCATTCATTTCTATATTATTTATATATCATTGCCTTTTTTTTTAAAAAAAAAAAACTTAGCCCACAGGTAAATAAGAATAAAGAATAAGAAGAAGAATTGAATAAAAAAAACTGAAATCTATGCACTTGCATATACATTTATTACCTGTCATTAAGTTCAATGAGCAACAATGTTTACAATGGTTCGAGCAATATCGTGATCCGGAATCCCCATTGATTATTACACCCGAAGGAACTCAAAAGTTCTTTGACGATCTAGGAATATCTGTTGAAGATGTAATACATTCACACTTACATATGCATTATATATATAATTACATTATTCAGTATTGATATAAGCATATATATATATATATATATTGTATATATGTACTCTTTTCTCTTTCTATTCTTGTTCTGTAGGTCATCATATTAGCTATTGCATGGAAGATGAACGCGTCTACAATGGGTGAAGAAATAGAAAAAGAAGCAAGAGAAATTAGCCTCCAAATACTACTACTACTAATAATAACAATCAATACCTTTATCTGGATTATATTACTTGATTGATTTTCTTTGATATATATATATAGGCTACATTACCAAAGATGAGTGGATGACGAGTATGCATCAATTAGGGTAAGACAATATATATATATATGTATAATTTTGTAGAAATTGAAGAGTGAATATTTTGTTTGTGTATAGACACAAGCATAGTCTATTGATTTACTTCATTATGATTATGATGATATTGATTTTGGCTGTTACATGTATATAGAACCGACTCTATCCATTCATTTAAGCAAAAGCTACCGATGTTTGAGGCGAGCATTCATGATCCGGATACATTGAAAGAAATCTATCGTTACACATTCGGATACGCAAAGAACAAAGGTCAAAAGTGTATGGATGTAGAGGTAGGATTTATAGCCCTTTATTTTTTGTAAGAAAGAAAGACAACGAATACAAATACAAATACAAATACAAATATATGTGAATATTCATTAACTCGCCGTTGACTACTTGATATTTACTGCACAATCATTCGTTCAATTAATTAATTAATTGATAAATTGATTGATTAAAAGGTTGCCTGTGAGATTTGGAACATGTTGCTAGCCAATAGCTTCCCATTGACTGTCCAGTTTGTCGATTTTCTGAGGGAAGCAGATCCTGTTCGAGTTATAAACAAAGACCAATGGTCTAACTTTTTCGAATTTGTGTCGAGTGTATCTGATGACTTGATTGATTATGACGAAACATCTGCATGTAAGATATTATATATATATATATATTGTATTTATGATTTCTATTGAACAGAACAAGGTAACTAATCCAAACTCTTTTCATCAACTTTTTTTTTGTTACTCTTGCTGTTGCTGTTATGTAGGGCCAGTTTTGTTTGATGAGTTTGTGGCATGGAAACGAGAGCACCGTTAACAGCAATGCCAATACTAATAACAAGACACAAATATACAAACAAGCGAGTATATAAAAGAGTGATAATTATTTCTTACACGCTTATACCCCCTTACCCTCCCTCTTTTCCTTCTTCACCTACCCTTCTTTACCAACCAACCAATCTTTTTTCTCATATTTCTTTCTTTCTTTTTAAAAAAAAACCTCTTTAAACAATCTCATTTTTCTTTCTTTCTTTTATAGCCAAAATAATCTACAGTGAGCCAAAACAAAGATATATATATAGAGAGAGAGAGAAAGACAATATCTTTATTATTGCTTTTGTGTGCGTGTGCGTGTGCGTGTTTGTGTATTGTTTTGTTTACACATGTACAATATATACATATATAATAGGTGGTGGGTGGTTAATAGGAGAAAGGCTCAAAATGATTTGATTTTCAAGCCCTTTTTTTTAAAGTGTCGAAAAGGAGGAAAAGAGAAAAGGAAGATTTTGGAGGAATAAAAAAGAAAAAAGAAGAA
This sequence comes from Phycomyces blakesleeanus NRRL 1555(-), assembly GCF_001638985.1. Classification (NCBI taxonomy): domain Eukaryota; kingdom Fungi; phylum Mucoromycota; class Mucoromycetes; order Mucorales; family Phycomycetaceae; genus Phycomyces; species Phycomyces blakesleeanus. Next base: position 485,256 of record NW_017265161.1, read on the forward strand.
GAAAAGGCGCTCAACATACATACATACATACATACATACATACATACATACATATGAATGTATGTGTATGCGCGTGGATGTGTGGGTGGGTGTATAAGATAAAGAAAAAGAAAAGTAAAGCGTTAAAACACTCCTCCATTCTTTACTGTTGCCGTTCTCTATTAGCCTCCTTGTTTTCCAAGGTCAATTTGTTCAGAGCCTGAAGATCACCCTCACTCAACAGCTGTTCTTCGCGGGTTGGTTCCTGGGATCCACGACGCAAGGCCGGGAATTTCATCGGTGGCATAAAGTATGGGTCTTCTTCTTCTTCATCGTCGGCCGGGAAGTACGCGCTGTTGACCTCGTGGCGGATGCGGGGACTTGCGGGTGCAGACAAGGGCTTTGGGATCTTGCGGAACACCTCTTCCTCCTCTTCCTCTTCACCGTCAAACGAGTCTGGGTAGACGCGTCTGAGGGCCAGCTGTCGGGCTTTGATGTACTCAAGGCCCATGCGCTTCCAGTCCAGTAGGTCAGAAAGACGCTCGGTACGGTTGCGCTGGTTGATACGCTGGCGGCGGGTCTTTTGGCAGAATCTAAACATCTGATCGCATAACTGCTGGAGAGATTCCTCGACAGACTTGAGTCGGCGGTCCATGATGTAAATACCATAGTCTTCACAATTTTCGATGTTTTCGTCCATGAAACAACCAAATCCAGAAAGACTATTTACAAAAAAAAACAGTTGGACACAGAATAATATTACGTAAATGCAGAAAAACCTTACTTTGTAGAAATTGAAGGAACACCCATGACAGTGCACTCGGCAGGTGTGTAACCCCAGGGCTCGTAGTAAGACGGGAATACACCCAGATGGCAGCCTCGGACAAACTCTTCGTAATCGAGGCCAAACAGTGGGTTGTTGGCATTCAAGAACTCTGGGTGGAAGATCACCTTGACACGGTCATGTGCATTGTTGAACATCTGGAGACGGCGCAACTGGTTCAGCACAGGATCTTCGGCATCACCAACCACGTTGTGGGTCACAATAGGAGGAAGAGACTGGCGCTTAAGAGCAAACACACGGCGCTTCAGCAACACACGATCCTCCTCTGACAAAAAGTCCTTTGGATCCAATTCCTCACCTCTATTTTCATAAGGAAATTTAGTAAATATGTGTATTTTATAGTATATATAATGTGTGTCTGTGCTTGTACACCTTTTAGTTTGTACAATTATATACACAATACACACACTAAAAAAAATCTATCTCTTTCTCTCACACGCACACAAAAGAGAAAGAAAGGATAGTGTAGTAACACTTGGTCTAATAATATTTTCTTTTCTTTTCTCACCTCAAGGCTTTTTCATAAATGCGGTGGCCAATACGATCCTGGATCTCATCTACTGTTCCTCTTAATTGTTTTGTGACTGCCTGTCCTTTGAGTGCCTCCACATTGAATGAGTGGGTAGCGGCGGGCATAATGATAAATGCGACAACGGTGGTGTTTGATTTTGCAGCCTTGAGTCGTGCATTGAGTCCTAAAATGAATAGATAGATAGATAAATAAATAAAATTATAAAATTATAATACTTGGGACAGTCCCAATAGACAATTATTTAGATTTTTTTTGAATACTTTACTTTCTAAAGATTCGACAAACATATCGACACCTTTGTTGCGATACTCATAACGACCTGCTGTGAACATGTAGATTGTGTTTTCGAGATCAAAGTCATAATGGCCATAAAAGTGACCTCGTACAAAGTCATTGATTTTCTCCTTATTGAGGGCATGTAGATTTTGGAACTCGTGCATGGCCGAGAATTTGACGACATTGAGACCGTTGGGGAGAACACCATCTTATGAACCAAGGAATTAAAAGAAAGAAAGAAAGAAAAAAGAGGAGGTGTTTTAATCTTTATGTATGTACAGATATATATTTTCAATGGTGTGTGGAAGTGTGTAACAAGAATATTTATTCTTACCTGGTTTGCGCTTGAGTAAATGCTCACTCTCATAGGCAGTGATGTGACTGACGGTAGTAAAGACATCTGCGCAGTGTGCAGCAGCACGTTCGATACAGTAACGGTGGTAGATGCCTCTCTTGCCTGCCTCTCCATCACAGTCAAACTTTTGAAGGTTGTTGTAAAAGTCAACCGATCCAGCGCACAAGTATCGGCCCAGTAAGGTTGCATGAGTGGTGAAGATGGTCGCGACGTCAATATGACGGCGTTTGATGAGCGGGATGGCTACACCCGCTTGCCATTCGTGGAAGTGAGCTATAACCGCTGGAGGGCGATCCTGGCCAACACTAGAGCCTCCGTTGGTGTTGGCAACATCAGAATGTGATCTATGGCCATTGTTGTTTCTTGTGCTGTTGTTGTGGTCAGCTATTGCCTTTGGCTGGGTAAGCTATAAAAATATTATAGAATTCATTAATCAAACACATTCCATTCAAAAGTAACAATTAAATATTGTTGATTTAGGGTTTGAATTTGGGAAGAATAAGGGAAAAGAAGATCCACCAGTGCCACAAAAAAAAGGTCTGAGAAGAATGGAAATGGAAATACCACACACACACAAGTACATCAAAGAGTAGTGTGTCTCCGCCAATTTTTTTCTTTTCTCAATCTTTCCCGTACAATCCTTTTTGTACACACTACAGACGTCTACTATATCACATTTTCCCGTTTCCCCATTTTCCCATTTTTTATATTATTATTTCTTATTTTATAATATCAGATTGGTTAACTTACTTTGGGGCTAACTTGACCCAAGAACCATGCAACAAGGTAACCAAACAGAATTGCGTCGTTTGTCTCGAGATCGTTTGGAGGACTTGGGATACCGGCCGTACGCCAAAGATCACCTTTCCACTCGTCCAACTTGTGAAGCGCACTGTTTGTGTCGAAGAGCAGAACGTAAGGAGCACCTTCGACCAGCCAACGCCCAAAGAGATACTTGATTCCTTCCCGCTCCATTTCCTCTAGTGTCTCACGGATTTGTGCATTTGGTGGCTCTAATGCCTCTACTTCCATAGGTGCTGTCTTGTAAGACAAAGGACCTATCAGGCAGTAACGGTCGCCAAATTCATGTACCGTCACAGGTACTTTGGTTTTTATGACAGTATAGATACCACCAACTATTTTTTTTTGTTTCATATATGTATGTTGGTTAGTTAAAAATATTTCATCTATAAGCACAAAGACCCTTTTTTTTATATACCTTTGTTTGCAACTTCCCAAGCAACCTCGAATAACAGAGGGTTGTAGACATCACGGTTGGGCATGGTTTCTTTTTTTTTTTAAAAAAAATTAAACCGAAAAGAAGAATGGATATTTAGCTTTTTACTATACAGAAAAAGTAAGAAGAAGAAGAAGAAGTGGAGTAAAAAGTAAAAGAGGAAGAAGAAGAATATTATATTTATTTATTTATTTTTTTTAAAAAAAAAGAGAAAGTGATCGGGAAACACCTAAAAAAATATCTACTATATATATGTGTGTGTATATAATATATATAAAAGAGAGGGCGGGAATTATAAATTAACGCGCAAGGCTATTTTATCACTATGTAATTCACATGAAAAACGTCATGGCGTGATGGCTTCCGACTTTCTGTTTGTTGAATATTTTGTGTTGAATTGAGAAAGTCGATTGGATTTTGTTGAATGAATTGAAGCAGAAATGTTACATAGTTTTTGCCAAATTCATCCTAGAATTATTTCTTTATAAAAATATGCAAACAACTTAAAAGAGGGGGGTTCAAAGACATGAATACTTTATATTATATAATAATAATTTTCTTTATTTCTCGGTAATTGAGAAACAGCCCTAAGAGAAATTAATAAGGAATAAAGAAAAAAGTCGAGAAATTACTAGAAAACTAGTTTTTTTTTTAGAGATTATTAGTTGGGTCAACTCAGCCTTTATGAGGAGATTGAGGGTTACAATTGGGATCATTGTCAGTCTAATGTCTCTTCATCAATCATCAAACTGGATACATGATGACAGAGTTGAATGAAATACTCCGAGATAAATAAGAGTATAACACACATTTATACCAGAACAGTGTTAACGGCTTATTCTTGATAGAAACAACGTAAAGAAAATGAATATTATTTGGTAATAGACAATACTCCGCCATACACAGGCCTACAGCAGTAAAGGGACCCGTGTAATAGTAAAGACTACAGATGCGCTTGCCTTTTCCACCATACTCGCCTTTGTTTTGGTCAAAACTAAAATATGGTGTTAAAAGAAAGACATTTGAAACCAGCAAGACTTACAGGTCCAGAATAATGAAATTCCTGCTTCCAAAATAAATAAGAAATATTATAAAGGGTTCAATTTTTTTTTTTGCAAAGACCCCCCCCCCCCCCCCCCCTGCTAGGATAATGACTTTTTTGGAATAATATTTTATTTAATTTGTATTATCGCCGGGTTTTTCTCTGGAAACTTTGGCTTTGTATCTCTTTTCTATTGTACTTCTTGTTCATTTTCATTTATATTTTTCAAAGGCAGCACATTGTATTTGCACAAGAACGAAAATCAATAAATTACAAAAAAGTAAATTATCTATTGTTTTATATTTTTGGCTTCTTTATTGTAAAGCAGTCTCTTTATTATCAGTATCAAGTTTCATGATAGCCTTTTGTTTAATGTCTATACAAGTCCATAATACCTGACTACCTATCAGTTTACCTCTCAGATACACCACATTAACAACCACCCGCAGATATACACACATTCTTTGGTTATCATGTCTTAATATTGTATTATATTATATTATATATACTATATATATATAATTTGGTTCTTTAGATGTATTTGAAGGAATTGGGTAAAAAAACAAACAAACAAGCTGGTGCTTCATCTTTTTCTTTTTTGTTGTAAAAGTGATTGTGGATTTGGATTTGGATTTGGATTTGGAGAGGGTTGGATCGGTGTATGTATATATAAAGGTGTCCTTTTTTTTTAATATCTTCATCTTCATCTTTACTGTGGAATTTGGCATTTGGAATTTGGCATTTGAAATTTGTCAATTGGTTTGCTTAATTGCGCAAGAACTTGCCAACGATGTGAAGACCGAATACAGAGGCAATGAAAGCGAGTGAAAGAACAAGGACAACAACAGGATCACTATAAACCATACATATCGAATTGTCTCGTTAAGTTTATATTTTTGATCATTTCTCTCGTGCTCTTTAAACCAATAACTCACTCTATTCCTCTACCCGTCTACCTTTCTATTCCTCCAGCTCTCTTCTAAAACAAACACACGCGCAGACACTAGCCCTAGCACACGCGCACACTCATTCCTTTATGTATGTATTTAACCCAGAAATGCTTCTAATGCCCTGATTTGTCCTCCACATTATCCAATATCGCTATGTTTTGGGTACTGTTCATTCCAACGTATAATCATGTTACTTACGCGCGAAGTCCGGGAGAGTCGTCCGAGTAAATGCGCATCATGCTCGATGTGCTTCCACCAGGAACACCACCTCTGGGTGTGCTAGTGTTGGAACGCGAGGTAACGCGCTTTCTAAAAATATGAAACGCCAAAGAAAGAAAGAAAACATAAAATGCAATTCAGGTAAGAGATGCGTAATTATTATTGTATTTAAGAAAGTTAATTCAATTAAAAAAAATAGGTCTTAATTAACCTCATCATCTCATCATCTAACTTTTATTCTCTATTTTATATTACAAGCGAATGTAATGGAATTCACCATCGATTTAAGGAGTAATAGTATATATGTAATTTATTTTAAAAAAAATGTTCTTACCGGATGGTGCCCTTGGGTGTAGATGAATCAGCCTAAGAGAAAGAAAAAAAAACAATAATAGCAATAGGCAGATGAGTTGATGATGGCAATGGTAATAAAAGAGTTGAGTATTGGGAATCGAGTACTGAATAATATTTTAATTTAACAGTATGCTTTCAATGTCAGGAGAAACAAAGTGAGAGATACTACTTTAACATGTATACAACAGAGTGTTCTTTTATTTGATGTCCTGGTATATAGCTCTACTCACCATGCTTATTTAGATGAGGAAGGTAGTTAGAAGATGTATTTATATATTTAAAAGAAGAAGACAGCACTTTTTCTTTCTTTCTTTCCTTTAATTTTTTTTTGTAGAACAGGGCAGGTCCAATAAAATAAATCTTTGGCTTGCTATTCGAGGTGCACACCTTTGATTGGTCAGAAATGTCCAGCACTTCTCCTGCCGCAACGTCACAAAAGCTTACTTGATAAAAAAAAAGAAAAGAAATTAATAAAATAAGACATATATAAATAAATAGATGGATAAATAAATAAATATGCTTGTATGTATTTATTTTAAAGGATATTAACAAGCAATATATCCTTAATAGCCCAATGCACTAACATTCTGGTCACTAATAAGCTTGTATATATCACTAACCTTTGGACTAGATTCACGGCTATTGTTATCATAATACAGTATTTGTAGTACAAAATATACGAATCCTTAAGAAATTAATGTGCAATGTATATCTGTGTATATACAGACCAATTAGTCAATTAACTAAAATATATTAGATCAATAGATGTGTTGCTTGGGATCGAAGCAAAATGAATAATTACCATAGGGTTAATACAAAATATCGACTTCATATCTTTTACAAAAACAGATATGTCATGGCTTGCAAGTGTGTATGTTACAAGAGAAGTAAATCAATCAATCAAAGATCAAAATAAAATAAAGTAAAATAAATGCGTACCCCCTTGAGTACAAGGCAGACGAAAGATCGTACTTTCCTCATTTCTTTTACCTGGCACGCATTTAGTCTTATGTCTATAAAGACAAAAATTCACTATCCACCCTATGTGTACATTTGGATCCTTTGCCGATTTAAAGCTGCAGATTCAATACATATACGCCATAAACTTCTTTAAAGAAGTAGAAAGAAGTTGAAGCACCATACGCCACATAATTATATAGACGATAGCCTAAGATAATAGCAAGTTCGGAATTTTTTGTTTTTGTTTTATATGTATATATATATTATTCCAATTGACTTGTAAAGATTTACAGGTCATTAAAAATGTTTAAATGTAAATACAAAATTTTACAAATAATTTAATTTAATTTTCTTACTTGTTGTTTATTGTCAATTTTTAAAAGTACAATAATATTTGTATATTTTGTATATTACTACTATTACTATTAGTATTACTATTTAGCAAGAAGAGGAAGAAGAAGAAGAGGAAGAAGAAAATAATGGTATACATATCAATATATCAATATATCAATATATCAATATATCTATACATAATTGAGAAACAATAAGAATACAAACCTTTTTCTTGACTTTATTAATAACATAATCCTGTCTATCTATATATCTATCTACCTATATACACACATACATGTACATAATTACAGTTACGGTGGACTGTACTTAATCAAAGCGATGTTGTAGAAAGTCGAAATGAAGCAGAACTTAAAGTAACGTGTCTTGACCAAATCTCATCAATAAAAGAAATGAACAAACACCTTTGAATACTAGTATAATCACCATTATACACACTTCATTGCCTTTATATATATATATATACATGTACAAATCTTTATTCTCAATTTAGGTTGAGAAACTTGTTCGAACCTACAATCGAGCTCTCTTATTACATCAGACCAAACAACATGAAGAAGCCAAACAACTATACCAAGAAATCTTGGCCAATGATATGAAAAGTTTGGAATCTCTCAAAGTAAGATTCAAAATCACATCATTGAAATTTACAATCTCAAACACGCAACACAATGCACCCACCCACATTCACTCAATTAAATTACAGTAATACATACATATGTGTGTGTATGTGGGTGGGTAGGTGGGTGTACATATGAAAAACACATAAGATATACAAATGAAATAAACAATTTACCTAAACTCTCTATCTCTATTTTTATCTATCTATATATCTCTTTCTCTGCATGCTGTGCGTATATATCTTTTTACCTTAAGGATGAACTCCGGACAGAGGCAGGTCGAAAGCTATTAGAAAAGGATTTACCTTACCTGGCCTGCAAAAACTATGCAGAGATCCTAGAAGGAGAATACAACGCATCCAATCCAAAAGAAAGTTCAATAGGCAAGAAAGCCATCAAACATTACTTAAAGGTTTGTGTGTTAAGAGATATATAGATAGATAAATCGGAGAAGTATCAAATTGGGTAATTATGTTTATATATATATATATATATATATATTTGCCAGGCTTTGGATACGGACCCAACAGACCCGACAGTTTGGTGCAAAGTAGGAGCCCTGTCGCTCAAATTGGATTGTGAAAAAGTAGCACTAGCAGCGTATCAGAGAGGATTGTCTGCTACACTAATGTTCCCAAAGATCATCGAATTTTCTGTCATTGATGGAGTCAAGCCATTTGTATTTGACAACATTAACAAAGTATTCTTGGAAAAGATCCAGTCCGGTTGCATATCTCCAAGTCAGTGGAGATGTCTAGATGGTATTTGTACTGTAAGTGCATTAACATAATATATAGTATACTGATACATACATACATGTGGGATAGTTTGGGTGTCATACTTATCTAACCTTTTATTATTATTTTTATTATGAATATATATATATATATACATTCGCTAATAAGGTGGCTTTCAAAATTGGCGATACCTTTGAATGCACATTCTATATCGACTCTATTCTTCAAAGATATCCACATTGGTCAGTTGGAAAGCAACTTCGAGAAGAGCTCAACAAAGAAAGAAATATGGATATATATACCAATCAAGCCAACAACAACAACAACGATAAAGATGACGAGCTCATGCCTTTAGCCCCACAGCTGGCTTCAGTATCATTACAAAAATCAACTTGGCCAGAACTTACAAAAAAGCTTCTTGGGCTGTATCACGAAACAAGCATACTAAAAAAGTATGCACATTATTAGTACTAGTAATAGTACCAGGAATGGCACTATCGGCTTCAATTCAATTCATCTGGGATCAAAACAAAGATGATATTGCAATAGCCATATTAACATTTAATTTCCCACCTTTCCTTCTTTCTTTATTTCTTCTTGTGTATGTATGTACCTATGTGTAATGGAAAAAATGATATGCACAGACCAGAAAACACCGACATTGACACATACAAACGAGGATTCATCTACAACAAAAAAGTTCAAGTCAATGTGGACCGAAAGGAATCCGTTGTTTTTGATGTACCCGAACAAGCGCCACATTTAAATGTTCAGACAAACGATAGCCTGACTGACAAGTCTATGCAAAAAGAAGATGCTTCTTCTGCTTCTTCTGCTTCTTCTGCTCCTCTTTCTATTAATATCCCGCTTCCATACGTTCCTGCTGAAAATGCCACCGAAGGACCTATAATCATCGATCTAGTTTCTCCTACATTGTCCGCAACCGATGCTATGAGCACAGACGAGAAAGACCTAAAACATAAAGCAGATGATACACCCAATGAACCGGAAGAAGAGCCTGAAGAAGAGCCTGAAGAAGAACCTGAAGAAGAACCCGAGGAGGAGCCTGAAGAGAAAAGAGCAACACTAAGGTAAATCGATCACAATAAATAACAATCTGTAGATAGCTGTAAGAGTAATAAGAATATTACATATAAGCATACGCACACACGCACGAGTATATGAATCTATAGCTATATATATATGCGCGATTGTGTATTTATTTTGCTTTGGCTTTATTATTTGATGTAATTAGAGCATCTAAACGCCAGCAACAAAAGATCGAGCTCGAGAAAAACGCGAGAATAAAAATGATGGGAGAAGAACAGATGTTTGTCACCAAGGCCAGACAAGTATTGAACACGATTTGGATGAAAGACAGCCTTCCTCCTATCAATCTAGTCCACCTTGACGAAAACGATGCAAGTTTGAGTACACAAACCGACATTGATGCAAAGATGGATGGACGTACCTCATACGAACCATGTCCTTATCAACGATCTGATGCTGAAGAGCACGCAAACAGTAACGATAGTAGCAAAAATATCAACCACACCAATACCAACAGTAACCACGACATCCACAATAGTGGTAGTAAGAGTAACACTAGTGATGCCAATGACGATGAAGAGACTATGAGTTTGTTCTGGACTTGGTTTGATGCAAAGGTTTCTGAATTGGATAGCACATATTACTGGGGTATGGAAGCAAATCAGACAAGGTAAATTATACTTCTTTTTGTTTTGGTTTTTCTTGAATATAATAATAATAGCAATACTACGATCAAGGTCAAAGACACGTACAAGTGGAAATCCCAACGTTCGAAAATGCGGAACATTTCAGAAAGCGTCTATTGAATCACCTGGCGCTCTGCTAAACCAGCATGCAATTCAATCCGATCTCTTAAACTTTGTCGACGGCCTCAATACAGAAAATTCTGGCTCGATGGATAGCCTTTGCAAGTTAGCCATACACTTACTCAAACTAGATTCCCAAGAAGAATACAACGAAGGCTTTGATGAAAATATTATAAAACCCATGGTTGACATCCTGATTACTCTTGAACGCAATATATTCTGTGTATTTTCTTTTGAAATAACAAACGTGGATGTAAGTTGCACACACAAATGATAAATATATAAAGCGATATTAATCTTCTCTCTTTCTCTCTTTATTCATATATTTCATCCTTTTCCTCTTCCTATTATTACTATTACCAACCATTTAATCTTAGTCTGTTCTGAGAATCTGCGAGAGTCTAGTAGACCAACTTATCGCCAAAACTATAACAAACAGTCGGTCCAAGCTTTCTCTTTTGCGGTCTAAAGGTGCTGCAAAACAAGAAGCAACGTTGCATGAAATGGCACAGCTGTGTCACACATGGATAGGGTTTTCAGAACAATTCATTCGAGGCCTTGAGGTTCCTTTTGTCCAAAAGCAAAAAAGTATATCAGACTCTGAATACATTTTAGGATTTGAAGGTACACAACGACTGCTTCGGCTTTTGTTTGCCCGAGGAAAACTAGCAGAGTGTCAGGGTAACATCGAGGACGCTTCTCAGCTCTACGAGCAGTGTAAGTCTATCTTGCTCGAATGTACAAAGCATAACACACACATGCATGTTTCGATTCCAATAAGGTGGTGAGTAAAGATATATATATAAGTATAGTACATACATACATATATTTAATTGTATTTGTATCTTTGCTAGTCAATATGATAACTGTATCAGCTTGGAGAGTATTCAACAAAAGTTATCTGATCAGCAAACAAGTGAATATGTAACCACGACATCAAAAATGCTGGAAAACAAGGACTATAATGGAGTTATTGGTCTCTTGAAAGATTATGTAACAGAGCCTCAAGAAGACACATCAAGATCCAATCCAACTGAGATTTGTGAGATTCTTCTAATGCTCGGAAAGGTATATATATATATGTGCATACAGCAGCAAAAAAAGGACAATCTTAACGTGTATATATATATTCTTCACTTTGCTTCTTTTTATTCTCTCAGGCATATGTCAAAAATGGAGAATTTACAAAGGCTTGGGACTGCTATGCCCGAACATTAGAACTTGCAGTTGATAATATTGTAGCTTATGGAAGTTTGCATACTACTTTGGAAAGCTTACTCCCAAAAGAAGAGGACACCGAGTTCTTTGAATTACTCAAAATGGTATAATTATGTTCTTGTTTTTCTTTGTTTCCTATTACTAAAAAAAAATCAAATAATTCAAGAAGCAATGTCAAGAAAACAAAAACTTAGTATTTATCAACTGATTTTGTACAAACACTTATTTGCTCTGTTCTTGGATCTATAGATTAATTCTTCAGTTAAGAAACTTGCCGAACTTGCTTTTCAGAAAGATATAAATGGTACTTTAACAAAACACAAACAAAAAACTTAAACGCATACACACATACACATATGTATACGTGTGTAAATGAGGATGGTTCATTCAACTCTATAATGTATTGTATTATATTTATCGATCAAGCTAACATAATTTAAATGATAGACTCAATGTGGCGGTCAATAGAATTGAGTCCTTCGTTCAAGAAAGCTCTCGTTACCGTTATTCAGATGACAATACTTTATGTCTATCGCCACTCCGATTTTATTGCTCTGATCAGCCGCTATGAAACCCCCGAGTCGGTTCCGCATTCTCCTTCATCAATTACAAAGGCAAATCCATTCAATGATACTGTCATGCAAGTATGGGTGCTTTTGTCAATCCTAATGCATGTCGAGCTTGAAAATATACCGGTATACGAAGCAGAACTTGCAACGTCCCTGAGTACACTATTGAAAGACCTACACGAAGAGCTAGGCGAGCGTGAAATATGTGGAGCTGGTGATGGTAATAACAATAACAATATAAATAATAATACTAAAAGGGTCAAAAGAAATAGAAATAGAAATACTCACTTGCACTTGTTTAAATCGAAACGTTAGGAATATTCCTCAAACATCTCCTTAAAGCTTTACCGAAATCCGAAGATGCTGAAGAGTGTGCTAGTTTATACCAATGTTATCATTGTCTGTATGGATTATTATTAGCTGTAAGTAATATATATATATATATATATATATTAACACACAAAACATATACAGACACATTTGGTTTGTATACTTACTTACTTGCAATGATTTATTTATTCACAGCCGGATTCTGAAAATATCCAAGACCACAATGCTGTTCACAAAGATATCGATCAAAAGTCAGCAGAGTCACTTTTCGATCTTGTTAAAGACGCTGCATTAGAAAAGCTGAACCGTAATGTACCCTTGAAAAATGATGTAAAGATTGCAATCGATATCTTGTTTGAGCTTTTCAATGTAATTCCAAGCAACGCATGTAAGTATATACACATATATATATATTACTTTTACACAATTTATTCTTCAAACACAATCTAACATTATACGTATATATAGTTCGGGCCCAATTTAATGCTCGCATCGTGAACAACTATTTGTCTGGAAACATTGTACCGAAACCTTCAGTTGAAGAATTGATAGAAACAGCACGCTTACCTACACGCCCTGACAGCCCAGAGATAAGTCATATATCACGTAAGTCGATATCCTTGCTATTTTTCTTCTATCTCTTTGAATATATAAATATATATTTACATAGTATGTTTGATTTTTTTCTTTGGTTTTTAGCTGTGTACTTTAAAATATTTTGGATAAGAGGGAGAACACTGCGAATCAATACCAAAAACAGAGCAAAGTCAAACCTTGAAAGATCAATCGATGATTTGAAAGAGGCGATTGTATTATTCACTGTAAGTAGAATATGCTTACTATAGGATTTTTAATTTAGTGTTCTTATATATATGTGTGTACATATATGTACGTGTCTGTAGAATCATATATATCTGTGTCCAAATGACTTTTATGGGTGGTATGATCTTGCTCTATGCTTCTCACAACTCGCAGAAGAAATCCTGGTATACAGTACTGCCAGACTTCCGTCGTATAAGAATGAGATTGCTCAATATCAAAAGGTATTGAATCACTAGACATTTAGTTTAATTTTATATAGCACTTGTTTATGCGTATGCGTTTATGCACCATTGTATTTTCTTAACCATTCATTTCTCTCTCTCTCTCTCTTTCTTGGTGTTCCTTTCTTTATTTTTTATGATGCTAAATAAAAAAAAAAACAATGTAGAAAGCTTTCTTAGCCTTTGTGAGAGCATGGTACCTTGCAAACGAATATAATCTCAAATTTTCCGATTCGACATTATTTGAACTCTATGCCCACTTTGGGGAATTAGTTTTCAGTATGACTGGGTCTCCGATGAATATGGAAGCATTCAAGACCACAAGTGTTTCGAGATTCACGTTGGCTGATGGAAAAGTTCGGATTGTTGCAGATCCTGAAATGGGAAAAAAACTAGCATACAAACTGGTAATCAAATTGTTTTCCAAAGCACTCAAATACGATTCACCGGACGACTCACACTGGAAGTAAGTTTTTTTCATCAATTATTTTGTCAAAAAAAGAAATACAGAAACTCAAATTAAATCTTTTTTGTGTATGTAATTATTGATATTGATATTTGGCGTGCATTTGGCTTTCTCTCTTTGTTTTTAGGTGTCATTATATGATTGGAAAGTGCTCTAGTAAGCTAGAGTTACGACCTCAGGCAAGTTATCTATAATACACGATACGATACGATATATATATATATATATAGTGTGGCAATACTTGTACAAATACACAGTATTTTTCTTCCTAGGACTAATGTATCTTAATAGGAGGTTTTGGGGCATTATCGATTGGCTTGTAACCATGCAATCTCACGACCAAGACAGCAGGAAAATGTGGAAAGTACCCGAGAAGCTATCTACACACTCTGTTCAGCATTAGCGAAATATTTATATACTGAAAAAATCCAGGTAAATGAAATTTTATCTTTTAAATATTTTATTTTAACTGTTTTGCTTTTGAAATATATATATTCTAGGCACAAGATGTTGAAAAATACTTTTCTGGTATACCATCTCTCTTGGCTAATAATTCGCTTTTCGATGAGATATCAGCTTCTTCTTCAAATTACTTTGACGGTATTTGCTCAATTGTTTCTCGGGCGACTCCAACTCCTGTATATCAGCTTCCATTTGGCTCTGAGTCCACTGAAGATATTTCTGCAGCAGAACTTGAACACCAGTACACGTGTCTAAAGAAACTGTCGGTAGAGAAGATCATGGCGTACAAGATTATATATGACAGATTAACAGAGCTCAGGAGAATTGACAAGCGATCTCTGCATCACCGTCCGATCTTTAGGGTAAGAAAAAAAAACAAACAAAAAAACAATAAAAGAACTGACGACCCAATATACATGGATAATATAAATTTCTTTATATTTAAAACAACAAATATATTGAAAATGACATAAAAACTATTAGCAAGCGTGTATAAACTTTTACATTCTTGGAAATGCAAGACAAGCAAAAAAGGATATGCTCTCTCTCTTCAATTTCCGTTCAAATACAAAGCTTCTTGTGAATATTTGGAAATCAGACTATGAAAGGTAACAAAGAAAAAAAATATAAAGAAAAAATTTCTGTAGTCCATAAATATTAATAAGTTGAATTAGGCCAGGAAAACATTACGAATATATTTGCGAGTATACTTTATTCCTCATCAAGATTGCCAAGGCCTCGAAAGATGTGGAGTGCCTAGATTTGTTAGCAAAGAAGTTAAACAAATCTCAAGATATTTTAGCCACTGACAAAGAAAAATATCTTAAAACTTGCAATTCATTTTTAATTGATTTAACACAAGAATAAAGATTAAAAATTGACATGTAGCAAAAATTCATAGTTATATATACATAATAAGGAGAACCTCCCCCCGATTATGTAATGTCTTTTTTTGTATTTTTTTTGTAGGTGGAGATGTAGTACCTCACATTTTTATTGCTCAGACGTCGGGGTGAAAGGCTGCACAATTAGTTTTAGGGGCTTAGGCAAATTCTAAGCTAGAAGACAGGAAAAGGGAGATGAAGTTTAAAGGGATAACGAAGGTAGTGAATTTATAAGAGAGAGATAGTGTGTATTAATCTTCTAATTCATTCTGAAAAACGTTGATAAGCTTATTAGCCAGGGCGGTGGAAACACTGGAAGAGAACGGAACATCATCGAAGACTTTTCTCCAATGACATTGCCAGTTGGCCAATATAATTCCGATCACAACCCGGTATGGGGAGACCTGAAGCATTGCCGTCCGAATTGGGAAAACTAGTGAAAAGATACTCTGGGTTAAATTCAGAAGAGTTGGGCTATGCCCAAAGAATTTTTTTCATACATCAAGCCAAGTGCTATATTTGTTGGGGCAGAGAAACAGGAAGTGGTTAACATTATCTGGGGCTTCGTGACAGATCGGGCATATGGGTGATGGATGCGTGGTAGGAATAATCTGATGAAGATTAGCTTTACAGGAGAGTTTGTTGTGAAGTGCTCTATACCAAATGTTTCGAGCTGTATGAGGAATATTCATTTTCCAGAAGAATTTCCGGTTGGCAGCTGAGAGTTGAGGAAAGAACTGTGGACAAAGCGGGATGGACAAAGCCACCTTGCGGAAAAAAGAGGTAGCGATTGTATTGAGAGTGTATTTGGGCTTTGCCATGACGGCTGTGAAAGGAATAACTGAAATCTCACCAGGACCCACTACACCGCCTGCCAAAGTGCTGCCCTGCGTGCAATTGTCAAACATAAAGTCATGGCGGAGAATTTGCCCTGCCCAATGGGCTCTGTGAAACCGAGCTACTAATCGAGGTTTCATGATGACTTCGTCTTGACTCTTATGTTGGAGACATTGCCCAACTTCGTCAAAAACAAAAGCATTAGATGTCTTCAATTTGGCTAGCCCTTTGGTGTGGACGTAGTTGCCATCCAACACTCTCCACACTTCGGGCAATGGAAAGGCTAGATACGTGGCAGCTGGCACTGGGCAGGAGATGGAAGGATGAGGAATTTGATCAAAGCTCTTTAGCAGAGTGACCAGAGGGTGTAGACCAGATGTTAGGCATTGCGGCCGAAAAATGGGAAACAAGAATGGCAAAATAGGATCCAATGTCCTGTAAAGATCTTGTAGAACAAAGGAGATATATGCTGTCACAAAAGAAGTGTCCCCACCAAACATTGGATGAAGCCAACGCAGTTGCAATGCTTGTTGTTGTAGCTTAGGATCAAGAATCCCTAATCGACCTGCCTTCTTTGGAGCATTGAGATGGGTGAGTCGTATTGGCAGGAACATCTGGTGCATGAGAAACTCCTGGCCTATGGAACGCACCTTGTCTAAAAAGGATCTTGGCAGAGGAGTTACTCGCAAAACATGCCACAATGTAGCCATTATTAGACAGTTAAGAACGGTGGCCCGTCCAAGTACTGACAAGACTCTTTGGGAATGCATGCAGCAGGAATGTTGTATCTTGCCCAGGAGAAGAGACGAAAATCGATCTCGTTGTGCAAGAGAAGAGAAAAGAGGGAAACCAAGGTATACCACTGGTTTTTCAGAATTTCGGTCGTGTCAATCAATAATGTTATGTCAGTGGAGGGGCTCTACCCAAGACGGTTGGGGAAGTCCAGAGAGCGAGAAGGCTGTTGTTTTGGAGAAATTTATTTTTGCATTAGATGCTTTGCTGTACTTATCTAGCCAGTAGTAAAGGCGGTCCAAATCATTGCTATCCCAAAGGAAGACTAAAGCATCATCAGTGTTGTAAATGAGTATTGACTACTGCTGTAATTGAGAATAAGTCTGAAGGAAATAATATAAGGCCTCAGCTATTCCAGTCAAAGGTGTCTACCGATTACTTTATTATTTAACACACAGGTTTAGCATGCATGATAGTGATTATATTTCATATGATGATATCACCATAATATGGGATACATCAGTGGATTATTATAAGCATAATTATAACTCATAAACACATTTACTTTCGATGTTAATACTTCATTGGGACTACACA
Source organism: Phycomyces blakesleeanus NRRL 1555(-) (assembly GCF_001638985.1). Classification (NCBI taxonomy): domain Eukaryota; kingdom Fungi; phylum Mucoromycota; class Mucoromycetes; order Mucorales; family Phycomycetaceae; genus Phycomyces; species Phycomyces blakesleeanus. The sequence goes on from NW_017265161.1 coordinate 502,706, forward strand.
CATTTATATAATTAATCATACATTAATTATCCCAAGATCATGTTGCTCTGATTAAGGCTCAGATAGGATCGATTACCTGACCCCAGTCATATAATTTTCCCAATCCAAAACAATATAAATAGCAGTAGTAGTTCAGTGTAGGAACCTGGTCAAACTTTGATACAAAATCTATCTCAATAAACAAAACCTACACAAGTTCTCACGAATCTTCGTTCCTAATTTCAAATCTTCAATTCTTCCTCTTAAAATCTTCTTCAACTTCAACTACCACAACAATCAGCATATGCCAAAACTTTGGCAGGAGAAAAAAGAGGAAGGGTTAAGCCTAAAGTGTCAGACAGAGAGTATCCACGCACCCTTGGATCATATAGGATTGATCGCAGCAATAGTTCGATAGTCAAGTTGAACAGTACAGGGGACAGAGGGTCGCCTTGACGTAGTCCACGTTGCTGCTGCACTGGGGCAGATAAGAAACCATTGACATTGACCCGAATGGATGTTCCAAAAATCAAGTATAAGGGAAGTAACAAGAACCTCTGGAAATCTAAAATTTGTTAAGACACGGGAGAGAAAATTGGGATGAACCCTATCATAGGCTTTTTCTTGGTCTAGAAGTAGGCTAATCCCAGACGATTTTGTGCGATTGGCATCATCCATAACCAATTTTGTGAGAAGGCCGTTATCAGCAATAAACCGACCATGAAGAAAACCTGTCTGAAATGGATTAATGAGCGATTGTGCGGCAGGAACTATCCGCGTATTTAGCAGTCATGTAAATACTTTGGCATCAGTGTTTATGAGAGAAATAGGTCTCCAATTTGCCAAGTCTGAAAGATTGCCTTTCTTTGGGAGAAGTGTCATGCAAGTGTCTGACCAGCTGGTGGGAAATGCCACCTCCTGGAGAGCATTTTTGTACACTTTCACAATTAAGGACGAGTACAAAAGATGGGTGAAGAGCAGCTTAAGCATCTCATAGGGCAAACCGTCGGTGCCTGAACTGCTTTGTCTTGGTGAGCAGGAAACTCCTTCTTGAATGTCAAGAAGGGTGAAATCCTGAAGGAGTATATCTTGGTCTCTGTTGGAAAGTCGGCATTCTACTAGGAGGTTAGACAACAATTGCTCTGTATTCTCATTGTTAGTCAGTTCTTTTGTGTACAAGCGTGTATAGAAGAATTGTGATGCATCAGTCTTAGTATTATGAGAAGAACATAAAGTCTGTGTTTCCAGGTGAATAAGAGCAGGTATGGCTCGCCAAGATTCTTGTGTAGCTATAGTAGGTTTAAGAAATCCAGCTGCTTTTTCCCCATTCTCTTGCCATATTCTGCCTGCTCTGAGTGAGGCGATACAAGACATTCCTTCCTGTAAGGAAGCTACCTGCATTTCAACAGTAGGTAACAGCATGCACAGTATTTCTATAGCTTTGTAATTATGAAGTATTCGATTCTGGCAACTTTGGAGACAACGTAATTGCCGTTTTTGCCAGGAAGCTTCTTTCTTACCAAATTTTCTAGCTACTGCCTTGATTTTGCCTTTCATCCTTTCCCACTTGTCTTGTGCGGTCATTAGAGAGGACAAAGTAAGGTGTAGGTTGGTGAGAGCATTGTCTATCATGGATCAAAGTTCTGGATTCTGAGCGAGAAAAGGGTTTGCACACCATAAACCAGGTCCACTTAGGCAAGATTCCAGTGTCAGATGTGTGCTTAGAAGAGCATGGTCAGTCCAATCAGGATTGATGAAGTCAATTTGTGACGTATGTGTAGCCCCTGATAGATTATAGGACAAATATATGTAGTCCAGACAGGAGTTAATGTTGCCACAGCAAAAAGTTGGTAGTGGTGCAATTGTGTTGGACTGAATACTGTCAGAGAAGTGGGTAGCAAGGGTGGCCATCCAAGAATAAGGTATGTTGCTAGGTCTAGTACGTGTGGGATGAGTAGAATAGTTGATATCTCCAGCCACAATGACCTGGGGAGAGGTTGTAGAAATGTCTGAAAAGGGTGAAAGTTATTGAAGATTGATATAAAAGGAGAGTTGATGCGCTCTTGTAGCAGATGCATACACTATCAGAACATTAAAAGACTCAAATGTATTATTACTATGTGTTACAGAGGCAGAGAGAGCATGCTTGTCAAGAGAGATAAAGTTTGTAATAAGGATGATATTGGGTGAGAAAAATACAAGTCCACAGTGTGAAGATCAAATGCTATGAAAAGTCTGGAATTCCATGTGAAGTGTGTATTGAATGTTTGGAGAGGCGTGCATTTCTTGCAGGGCAAGAAGTTTAAAAGATTGTAATTGGAGAAATTGTATAAAGTGTTGTCATTTGTCTGTGTCATTTACCTTAGCAAGGCCCCTACAATTGAGAGACCCAAATTTAATTCGTAAATCTTAGGGGGCAGGGGGTTGTTGGATGATGGGAACAGGGTATTACACAAGCTTATAGTGATTTTTGTTTGTATGGAGCGGAGCTCTGGTTTATTGGTGGGACTCTTGTCCAAAAGGCTTAAGAGGCGCCACAACTTGTTTTTGGTTTTTCTATTATTTAAATGTTTTTGGGGATTTTGTTTTTTAAGTTGTAAATGTAATGTAAAAAAAAAATGTAGAAACGAAGAAACACGATGAACTTAGACAGAAAAAGGGCGTTGATCAAGGTTTTCTTCAGATTGTAAATGGGAAAGCAGGGAACTGGCAGTGGTAGTGGCATTAGCGGCAACAAAAGGTGATTGATTGAATATGAAAGCCCAGTGATGTCTCCACAAGGCTAAAAGAACAGAGCCAAGGATTGAGGCAGGATGTGAAGTTGGATCAAGGGGGGGAGGGAAGGAAAACTTGTATAGCACATTGTGAATGTCAGAGAATTGGGGGGAAAAGCCGAAATGCGTGAGCCAGAGTGTGTGCCAGAGAGGAAGCTTGAGTGGGCATGCGTAGAGAAAATGGTCTTGAGAGTCAATTTCCATTCCACACAGCAAACAATTAGGGAAGGGAAATGAGGTGGGAATACGGTTATGCAGCACGGATTGACATGAGATCTTGTGATGAAGCAGCCAGAACCAAATGTTGCGAGAGGCTTACAGAAGGATGAAAGACCAGAGTTGACGCCATTTGATGGTTCGTATGTTGTGTGGTACATCCTAAATAGAAGAAGTGACAACTTCACAGGAGGAACGGAATTGGCATGTAGACAAGCGTTTCCAAGGAAAGGTAGGAGAGAGGGCCGACAGAAGTGTGGAAGGGTCAACCTCAGTGCCCGTGTGAGCCATCAAGTCAGGGAATTGTTCAGTCAAGATACTTTGAGGCAGGCAAGCACGAATGACAAATGCGTGAAGGAAAAGAGAGTGATCATCCACCCGCTGAAGGACTTTGTGGAGGATGCATGGTGAATGAGGAAAGGAAGAAGGTAAGTGGCAAGAAAGGATATCCAAAGTGGTGTTGATCTCATAGGCATCCTGGATCTGGAGGTGACGCCAAGAAGCAGGAAAAGCAGGGAGACCATGTGGAACCACAACTGCAGAGGCGAGAGGAATGTCCAGACAAGTCAGTAGATTTATCACAGTAGAGTCAAAATCGTGAGGCAAGAGATTGCAGGCAGCAAAAAGGTTAAAGAAAGGACTGATATAAGTTCGGAGTCGAGGGTGTCTGAGGTCAGAAAAAATGAAAGGAAGATGGAGATGGACATCAGGTAGATAATGCTGAAGAAGATATAGCAGCCAAGGCAACACCAGACCAGAAGGAGACGAAGCGGATTGGAACAGAGGTCGAAGCCAACGGAGCTGAAGGGCACCTTGTTGCAGTTTTGGATTCAAAACCCCTAAACCGCCCATTTTTGTGGGGAGACATAGAGTGTCAAGTCTAATCGGTGGGAAGCTTTGATGCTGAAGAAAGCGACCCATGAGAGAGCGAACTTTGGTAAAGAACGTGCTGGGAACAGATACAACACGAAGAACGTGCCAGAGCTTTGACAATATAAGAGAGTTTAGGACAGTAGCACGGCCACGGAAGGACAAGGCGTGGGAGAGGTGGATATGTGAAGCTCGCTCTATCTTAGACAAGATTTGTGAGCAGAAGGAGTTGCGTTGGGTGAGGGAGGAGATGATCGGAAAGCCAAGGTAGTGGAGAGGTTCTGGAGAGCGACTATCATGTCAATCGACAATCTGCAAGCTGTGAAGGGTGTCCGCCCAGTGAGGATGAGGTCTGCCTGACAGAGAGAAAGCTTGGGTCTTATGAAGGTTGATGCGTGCATTGGAAGCAGAGGCATAGGTAGCGAGGTGGTGCTGCAATTGGGACATGTCCTGGATCTGTGGGAGGAAAACCAGAAGATCGTTGGCATAAGTGAGTAGCTTTATGGGTGGAGGTGCGGGATGTTCAGGCGTACTTTGGATCTCAAATCCAGTAAACTGAGGGTCGTGTATGAGTTGGCGCAAAAGTGGTTCAAAGGCCAGGTTAAACAGAACAGGGGACATGGGGTCATCCTGTCTGAGTCCACGTGCTTGACAAAGAGGACGAGAGAGAAAACCGTTCACATTAATCTTAAGGTCAGAAGAGAAGAAAAGATTAGTGATGCAGGTTATAATTGAAGCAGGAAAACCGAATTTAACAAGAACTTGTTGAAGATAGTCAGGGTGAACCCGATTGTAAGCCTTTTCCTGGTCCAAGAGAAGACCGATTCCAGAGTGACCAGTAGAATTGGCATGATCCATAACCAGCTTTGTAAGTATACCGTTATCAGCAATGAAGCGACCATGGACAAATCCTGTTTGATACGGAGATACAAGCACTCCAGCAGTTTTGACCATTCGAGTGTTGAGAAGCCAAGTGAAAATCTTGGCATTGGCGTTGATCATAGCAATTGGTCGCCAATTCTTCAGGGATGAGAGATCGCCTTTCTTGGGCAACAGAGAAACACATGTTGTTTGCCAGGATGAAGGGAATTGGCCACTACTAAGAGCATTATTGTACACTTGTGTCAGCAACTGGGAGCAAGAATGGTGATGAAAAATGAGTTGGAGGATCTCATTAGGGAGGCCGTCTGGTCCTGGGCTACTTGTTCATGGAGAGTGAGACACACCTTCTCGTATGTCTTCAATGCAAAGTTCAGCAGTCAGAGAGGAACATACGGTATCAGAGAGGCAGAGATCGTTGGGAAGGTGGCGAAGTAAATCGTCTATGGCTAGTTGATCTATTGGTTCAGATGTATACAGGCCTTTGTAGAAAGAAGTGGCAGCTTCAGTCATGCCATCAGGCTCAGTGTGTAAGTGGTCAGTGATGGGATGGCGTAGTTTGGTGATGTTCTTTCAGGCTTGGCATTCTGCAACTGTTTGCTTGAGGTATTCTGCGGAGATCTCTCCATTCTCTCGCCAATGTTTGCCTGCACGCAGGGCAAGAATTTCCACTCTCTCCAGCTGGACTTGTTGCAACTGTCTTTCAATAATGGGCAATTGGAAGTTTTGGGCGGGTTGTTGTCTGAACTTGTGGATTAACTTGTCACGTTTACTTTGAAGTCTGGCCTCCAGTGTAGTGAGTGTTTGTGTGCGGCGCCTAGTAAAGGACTTAATAAATTTTGTAAGCATATGTTTTAATCTATCCCATTGGTCTTGTGGGGACATATAGGAAGAAAGTAGAAATACGGAGGTAGAAATATAGGCGTCAAATTCAGTGCAAAAAGTGGGGTTGCAGGCAAGACGAGAGTTGGTGCGCCACATTCCCTTTCCTGTTGCATGGTTGGCAGTAAACTTAAAAGTAGTGGCTACTAGACAATGATTGGACCAATTTGGATGTATATAGGACACAGAAGAGGACTGACGGCATGGGGCAAGGTCGGAAGAAGCAAATACATAATCTATGGAGGAGGAGCAAAGTTGTCAGTAGAAGGTTGGGGCAGGGACTTCACCACTCAATGTGACACAATCCACGAAATGGTTAGAAATAAAGTTAAGCCATTTGGGAGGGCCTGGTGAGGGTTAGAAGAAGTAGTGTGGTAGGTATAATTGAAGTCGCCCAAAAGTATGCATGAGGATAGGAGATGAGGAAGTAGTGCTGGAGAGTTGAGAAGAGAGTGGAGGAAAGAAAAGCAGTCCCAGTAGGAAGCTGGGGCATAAACAACGCATATACGGAAAGAGGAAATGGAATTATTAGTATGTATGACTGTAGTAGAGATGCAACGGCCACAAGGGCTGAATAGAGGATTAATGAAAGATAGGTGCAGAGAAAGAGAAACAAGACCGCAGTGCGGAGACCATAAGGAATCTTGGGCATGGAATTGTGTATGGAACATCTGTTGGAGAGGTTCAGTATTGGCATGAGTTTCTTGAAGGGTGAGTAAATCGATCCCACAGGATCGAAGGTGTCTTATAAATAGGGAGCGCGTTTGTGGGTGGTTAGTTTTAGCTAATCCATAGCAATTCATAGATGCAATTTTTATCATAATTATTATTGGGGGATAGTTTTTTCAATACCCTTCATAGGGTCGTCTTCGCAGTTTTTCTCAAAGTATGCCTCCACCTCTGCCAAGTCGTCATCGGTGAGCATGGGATCATCAGCAGAGAGTGTTTCCCTATCAACTAAGTTCGCCTCAAAAGGGAGGGGAGGTGTTTTTGGTGTCTTGGTGCGTGAATCGGCGGGTACAGCTTTGGTGGTGTTGGCGGGGTTGTGTTGAGACCCGGCAGAAGAGAGTGAAGGGTCAAGTAGGGCATAAGGGTTGGCTGTGGTGAAGGAGGGGGGGAGGGTCTTCTTCATATGTGAGCCAGAGTGAGTGACAGTGGGTCAGTTGTGGGTGGCAGTGGTGCGATGGGGGCCATGCGGTTCAGGAACCTTGCAATCCCATTTGTATGAGTTGTTCACTTTGGCAGCATGAGGGCATTTAGAGCGAAAATGGCCGACCTGATGGCAGCCATAGCACGAGTGAGTTTCTTTTAGTTGATTGGGGCAGTTGTCACGGTCATGGCCCATGGTTTGACATAGAGCGCAATGGGCTCCCATATTGAGCCAAGTGGCCAAGAACATTGTGTTATCATCGAAATCCATTTTAAAGCGAAGTGGAAGGAGGGCACCTTCCTCATATGGAGGACGCTCCATATATGCGTGTCCACTTCCATCCATAAACCCAAACAACGTGTTAATGGAGATATCATGCACATAGCCATATTTTGTGAGAGCATTACGAAGTTTGGTATCCAAGGTAGTGTACTCTTGAGAAGGTAATCGGGGGAGCTTTGACAAAGTCAGCTTAAACAATTTGGATTAGCTAGCAATGGCAGAGGAGGCAAGAACAGTTTCGTTGTTGTACCAAAAGCCTACACAACAAGCACAAGCACAAACATCTTTGGAGCTCAAGTGGAGCTCAAAGAGGGTACCAGCTTTATTGGAAGGGTTCAGGCCAAAGATTTCGCCAGGCAAAAAGGACTGGAGCAGAGCATCAAAGAAAACAATGAATTTGGGAGAAGTTTCCAGGGGAGTAGTGTAGTAAACAGAGAACTGGCTAGTACTTTCTCGCCAAGTGTGAGATTTTGTCAGAGGGTCATTAGACCCAAGTACAATGGCATGGCAGAATGTCAGTGCAGTGTTTGTTAGGGCAGTCAAGTAGGTGAGAGGGAGTCCGGGTGTGAGTGTTGTGATAGTGGGTGAATTGTTTGTATGGCTGTTTATGAGGTGTTTCCCTGTGGGGGGGGTGTCCGGTTGTATAGCAGAGGAAGCCATAACAAGCTTATAGTGAGTAGTCTGGCAGATAATTAGAGGTGTGACTACTTTTAACTTGTCTGGCAGACATTCATTGTTTCTGTGTGTCACATGCTGTCCCCCAAAAACCAGTCCCCCCTGTCCCCATCCAGTATAATCACTTGTCTTTATTTACTAAGAAAAATCATGCAAAAGTGGAAGAACATTTGTTCATAACTTTTTATTTTCATTTTTATTTATTTTTAAAAAATTCATAACTCGTTCAAAAAAATAGATAGAAATATAAGAGTAAAATGGTTGGTTTTGTTGATTTTTTCTGCATAAAGTGAGTATTTGTTCGTTTTGTAATATTTTTTGAATCACGTTTAAAGATTGAATTACAAAAGTTCTGTACATTTCATTTGTGAAAGATTGAACAAAAAAACAACAATTTGAAAATATTAGTAAAAATCACTTGCAAATGTTTTATATCAATAGAAAATAATAAAAAACAAGTCAGTAAAAGCTTTAGACTATATTATTATGTAGAAAAGATATTTATTAGCAAAAACAATCTATATTGAATGGTTAAAAATGTGAAAAATATGTATATTTTGCTTGTTTATTCAACTAAAACATAATAAATTAATTTCAAATTTTGGATACAGAGATGTACGTATGGTATTTCAGGTACGAAACAATTGAAATTAATAAATTTGATAATAGAGACGTATAGAAATACAGACTCATACAATAAATGAAAGAAAAAAGTATAAACTCAACTAAATAGAACATCTTTAATGAAAAGTTGTTGTGTTTTTTAAAAACTCTTCTCATTCAAATCTCACAATGTCTCAGCAAATCAATAAAAGTATTCCTAATAAACGAAAAGAGCTTTCAGACTATGAAAAAGGACTTATTATTGGTGGTGCTCTGCATAATATTTCATTGACTGTCATTTCGAAGAAGACAGGCATACCCATGACAACTTTACATAGCACAGTTCAAAGATGGAAACAGAATGGCACACCATTAACAGAAAAACGCCAAGGACATCCATCAATTTTGGGTGAGAGAGATTTAAGCCAGCTTAAACACGAAATGAAGAAAGATTGTAATGCCACACTTGGAGAACTCACAAACGCTATAAGACTCATGATTGACAAGTACATTTCCAAGAATATCATTCGCAAAGCTATTTGTAAGATCAGAATGTCTTCTTGTCATCCTGTATTTAAGCCAAGACTATCCAGAACACATAAAAAAACAATTGTTGTTTGCTAAACGTTGCAAAGAAATCAATCAAAGATGGGATCATGTGATTTAGAGCAATGAGTCTCACTTTATGATTTTTCCAAAGTATAGAAACCTTAGAATTTGGCGCTTTCCTCTGAAGAAGTTGAAGTCTGATTGTATCATGCCTAGAGTACAGTTTGGAGGTGGTTCAGTGATGGTTTGGAGCTGTGTGTGGGCAGGAGGAGTAGGCTTACTAAAACCGATTATTAACAGCCTTGACCAATTTGGCTATATAAACCTTTTGGAAAAAAAGTTGCTCCCATTTTATGGTTACCTAAGTGAAAGACATGACGGGGAGTTTATTTACCAAGAAGACAATGCTTCTTGTCATAAATCAAAACTTGTTGAGAACTGGATAAAAACCCATTATATACCAATAATGGAACGGCCGCCGAATAGCCCAGATCTCAATCCTATTGAGAACCTATGGGCTCATTTGGGTTGGATGATAAGGGCAAGAGTACCAGCTCCAAGAACTATTAAGGAGCTAGACAAGGTTATCCATGAAGAATGGAAGAAAATACCAGCTGCCGTATGCAAGGCCTACTGCATGTCTATGCTAGCTCGCATAGCCCATATGAAGAGAGCCCATGGTGATGTTACCAAATATTAAACTTTCAATAAAAATTATTTTTCTTACTATTTAAAGGTTATATATTCTTATTCCAATAATTTTAAAAGTAGTTTATTAAGTAAAAGTAGACAAACAATGAAGAGAGAGTTAAGGATATTATTTTTTCACTTTGGTGGAAGCTAAAATTTTCTTTTATTTAATTGATAAGACTGTAGAGTATAGTTTCAAACGGACTCCAGAGTTGATGGTCATAATTGCAGAGAGAGAAAGATGAAAGTTTCAGGAAGTTGTTCAGAGATATCCTTGTGAGTATAATTGGATTCACCAATTCATTGAAATCTACCAAGCAGTTCAGATAGCCGTGGATTGCTAGTTGCTCCACTAAGTTGCCTGGGTTTTTTCCACTGAAGACCTTACTTTTCATTAACTTAGAATTGTGGTTGAGATATTTGGGATTGTTTATGGGTTAGTATCTCAATAATGAGAAAAGTAGATACTGTGAGAGTGTTATTTATTAAAGAGACAAAAATAATATTGTTTGTATCTGCTACTATTAAAGTCCCTGTAATTCAAATCCCTGTTGTGTAATAGTTGGTTTACACTGTATGAGTGCGTAGTGTACGTGTGCCTGGGATGTAACAGTTCCGGAGATTGTTAACTTGCCAGGTTCATTAGCAAGAAGGAACCAGTGTTTGGTTGTGGGGTCTGTTCTTCACTCAATTGTGGTGTGTATATCACAGTGGTATTTCAGATACAAAACAATAGAAAAATAATAAATTTGATAATGGAGACATATAGAAATATTTTGAGACTGTATATAAGTTGTTCTTTATTCATAAATAAAAATGGTCTCTTTTTATAAAAAAACACAATCTGCTCTTGTCATTACGTCTTAGTTTCTTAAGGCTTTCTTCCTTTACTATATTTGGTTATTAGAGTGTATTTACTGCTTAACTAGTGTCAGTGTTACAATTATGACATCAAGTCATAAATCATACTTCTTTAACTCTTAGCTATTCTTTTCTCTTTTATACTAGAGCTTTAGGACTTCCTACTAAATTAGCTCCATATCGATCTGACACAGTTTACTCAGCAGTATGATATAATTATCTTAACAATCTTTAAGATATTATCTACAGTACTAACTGTAATAATTATTGGGCTGATTACTTAATCATTTATATAAATTTTATACTGACAAGATGATAGCTACTACACTATCCAAATATGAATATGTTCTTATATGTGATAAATCCAACATCCGAGTGTCTGGATCACCACATCAACTTCACCCTCCTGGGCAGCCCCCTGGGCGGCCCCCCAGTGAACCCCCAGGTGCACCTCTTTTTTTCTCATAGTGTTATCTTGTTGGCCATTTTGAATCATGCCAATATATTGATATGCCTTGGCATACTGTTTATGTTTGAAATAAGCCTTAAAAGCCTGAAGGATTTCACCATCCAATGGCTGAAGATGGGACGTGGTGTTTGGAGACAGAAAAAGAAGCTCAACATTTGTAGGCACATAATCTACTATATGACCAGAGAAATTATCAAGGATCAAAAGCATCTTGTACTTTTGCGCTTTCATTGAACAATCAAAGCAATAGAGGAAAACATGGAAGATTGATCATGTCATCCAGGCATTACTGTTGTAATGATACATAGAAAATACATGATATACTGTCTCTTGTTTTTTGTTGTTTTTATTAAAACAGTTTGGTCTTTTTGTATGACCAATCATCAATATGTCAGAACATTTGTCTGTTCCAATGGCATTGCATAAAAGACCTACTGTAAGCCGCTTCTTATTTTCCTTTCAACCAGAAAATTTCTGGTGGGAAATCATTGTTCTTGGTGGGGTGGCATAGAAAAGTGCTGTTTCATCAAAGTTATAGGTGTCACAAGCACTATAACCCTTTATCTTCCCTTTGATAGCAGTCTTGTCAATCTGAAGCGACTCTATATCTGTTGAACCAGCCTCACCATGAATTCGATTCATCTTGATACAATGATGCTTTCCAAACTTCTCCATCCAGCCTTGAGAAGCATTACAATCTTTAACGTCTATTCTTTTGGCAAAAATAGTAGCTTTTGTCTTAATCAATTCTCAAGTGATGGAAATCTGATTATTTTCAGCAATGTTGATCCAAAGAATGACTGCTTCTTTGATTTGCTATAGTTATATGACAATATAATAAAATTAATTTTAGTTTTTATATAGAGCAAAAATGTATAATGTTGAGATATATTATATACAAGTCATTTTTTTTTCTAACATTCTTTCTGTTCTTTATATCAGCTTGCATTATTAAGCCCTAATCTCCTCTCTTCAAAATCTTCAAGATTATAGAAGCATCAGGAGCTTTCTGAAAGCCAAAGGTTTCCTTTGCCCACTCAGCCAATTGAGGGTCACTCATAGATGGCTTTTTCTTTTTTATATCACAAATCTCAAGATGATTTGCAATATTAAGCAAAAGGGTTTTTTTTTGCTCATATTTATTGTTTCGTTCTGAATTTGATAGATTTCATTAAAGTATCATAAGATTGAAAATTATATTAGATAAGCATTATATAATAAGCTAAAAGCATACTAAGAAGCTGTTATTATTTGATTGAATAAGAATTTGAAACAATAATTGGTTACAAAACAGAGGGGGGTAGAAAACAGCAATGCAGCCAGAGGTTATATTTAACTAGAATGGATTTAAATAGAGAATTGAAGCATATCGAATCATTACTTGATATATTTTTTCTATTAAAGAATAATGTAAACTCCGCCCATAGTTGACAGAAAATATGTACTCCAAACTTGTTAATTTTACTCTTCAATAATTTCAAGGCACCTGGCCTTCTCTAGGCCTTGAAATTATGAAGAGATCACTGTATTAGATAATAGCAACTTTTGTGGAAAGTGTAATTACATATTTCATTTTCATACCAAATATAGCAACAATTTTTTCTATACTTTTCTGAGTTTTTGCTGCTATATCAGAGTAGAAGTCACTGTCGGAAAGTATATTAATACTAAACTAACAAGTACTTGCTTGTGTTAATTATTAAATAAATATATGGATAGTGTTTGATTGAAATATGGTCTTCTGTAATAATAATAATTGCAGTACATAAAAAGTATGAGGTAAAAAACTATATTTATAGAGTACATACGTCTTTAAAATTATATTCAAAATTGATATTTTACTTTATATCTTACTTATAAATGTGTTGTTAGTTTAGATAGTTAAAATAAAAAGTAATGATTGACTAACAAAGGTGTAAAAAAAGTGTAAAATAAGAAAAAATTACACAAATTGTAAAAAAAAAAAAAATTTACACTTTTTTTTTGGAAGTTGGGAAGAATCATTTCTTTTTTAGCAACCAATTTTCTTTTTAAAAGTGTAAAAATAGGTTCTCAGTGTTGTGGTGGTTGAAGTTGAAGAAGTTTTTAAGAGGAAGAATTGAAGATTTGAAATTAGGAACGAAGATTCGTGAGAACTTGTGTAGGTTTTGTTTATTGAGATAGATTTTGTATCAAAGTTTGACCAGGTTCCTACACTGAACTACTACTGCTATTTATATTGTTTTGGATTGGGAAAATTATATGACTGGGGTCAGGTAATCGATCCTATCCGAGCCTTAATCAGAGCAACATGATCTTGGGATAATTAATGTATGATTAATTATATAAATGTGTGTAGTCCCAATGAAGTATTAACATCGAAAGTAAATGTGTTTATGAGTTATAATTATGCTTATAATAATCCACTGATGTATCCCATATTATGATGATATCATCATATGAAATATAATCACTATCATGCATGCTAAACCTGTGTGTTAAATAATAAAGTAATCGGTAGACACCTTTGACTGGAATAGCTGAGGCCTTATATTATTTTCTTCAGACTTATTCTCAATTACAGCAGTAGTCAATACTCATTTACAACACTCAGAAGTTGTTCATATTTAAAATACTGCTAATCTTTAATAGGAAATATATACTCTGAACTTGTTAATTTCACTCTGATAATTTCAAGGCAACTGACCCCCCCCCCCCCTCAACTTTTGGCTCACTCTCACCTCACTCTACCACCCCATCCAGCCCCACCACCTCAAAACATACATACTCATTTGCTGCTACACTCACATCTACTGCTCTTCTTTCTTACCAGCCTCGTATCATATATGGCAATTCCATTGATGGTGTTGTGAATGAGTATTGATTACTGCTAAATCTGAGAGTAAGACTGAAGGATAAAATAATATCTTCAGCTATTCCAGTCAAACGGATCTCCCTTTATAATATTATTTAATACACAGATCATCATACACATAATTGATTATTTATTATTATCACCATGACATAGGAAATACAAATACATATACATTATATATATGGCATCATTATATTTCATCTACATATTTCTTTTATTATACAAATACTTAATTGAGAGACTACAATTACAACTATTTAATATTATAAAACATTACCCAAGTATCTGGGTCGGAATACTAAAATATTACCAATAGCATAAATGCTCTTCTTTACCAAAACTCTCGGACTGATCTGACTGGAGAAGTATCATATCAATTGGTCTTTCCAGATCTTTCCAGAAGAACAATACTCCTGGAAGATGACTCATTATGATAAAGATTACTTAAGCACACACTGAATTATAAATTAGACAAACATATAAATATCAGTAGATAGTTCTGTGTAGAAAAACAATTGAATTTTATCATTCTTTACTTTTCTTTTGAAATAAACAACCTATACAAGTTCTCACGAATTCTTTCATCTATATTATATTTTGCTTTATTTTCTCCCCACAACAGATGGGTTACCACGCATCTGGCATGCTGGTACTGCACCTCACTTTGTTTATTATAATGCTCCTCTTCCCACTTCTCCTCTCCACAATGCCTTCTGGTATGCTCTGAAAAGCTCTGCTTTTGCAGACTCTAGTATAAAAGTTACTCTTTTCAGTCGTCCTGCTCCTACTGCTCTTGAGGTCCAATTCCTCAACACTGCTTCGTGTGCTATTGTGTGCGCACATCCTATTTCTGTTTCTGATCAACTCTTCTCAGCCTGTATTGCTGTTGCTCCTAGTTGCAAGGTATATTGGGTAGCATTGTCTCGACTCCCTGGTATTTGTTATTCTGATTAAGTAAATGGACTTTAATGGTGCCTTTCCCCTTTCAGAGTTGTACGCAAAATTGTGGTCTGCAAGAGTTATACTTTTTTGATGACACTGGCAGTATCCTCCATGAACAACCCAACCCACCAGCTCAGCAAGTTGCCAAGCTTGCCTATGAGATTTCTGACAATGACAACACTATCATCCTTGAAGAATGAGCACATATGGGCTCCCATTACAAATACTGCAAAAAAATAGGCTATGACATTAATGCCTGCCCTGCACACTCTTCAGAAACATATACCTGTTACAGCTGCAACAAGTCTGGCCATTTTCAATCTAACTGTCTCCACATCTCCAAACCTGCTCATAGGTCAGCAATCACTAACAAATGCTCTTGCCATCTCAACCATGTTCCTCACCAGGATCGCATTGTGCTGTCCTGCCCTCTGACAACTACTCTTCCCACTAGTACATCTGCAGATTCCATCTACAATCCAGCTAACAAAGCTTTATCTTCTCTTCTGCTGATTGAACTACAATGCAATGCTAATGTAGTCAGTCATGCTGAAGAGGAAACACCATCCAACAACACCGCCCATATTGCAGATCCTGAAGACTATACAATGTTTGACGCTCTTGCAGAACAAGTAAATTCTGACAAAGCCTAATTGCAACAGGAGCCTGAGATGGCTGCCAATAAGCAGGCTCTTCTAGGGGCTATTCATGCTACTGAAACTAAAAGAATATGTTGTCTTACCCAACATACACCTAATCGCAACATGAGATGCAGTCTTTTCACGTCCCCCACATACAAGAACACTGCATCTCATAACTCTTCGTCCTTCCCTCCACCATGGTTCACTTGTCAAGCCCTCGGCACAGAGGCCAAATCAAACCAATGATTACCATTAGAACTATGAACTGCAGAGGCCTTCGGTTGAATGAAGGTTTATGGGGCTTTTAAAGCCAGATTTTAACTACCAATATGGATAATATCTCTATGAGTTTTCAAAATCAGATTAATGTTCTTAAGCTAAAAACCAATCATTTTTTGTGTTCTATATATCTGTGTTTTAATATCTTGTTTTTTAAATTACTCTGCGAATATTTGTCCTATAATAATGGCAAAACCGGATTTGGATAGCCTGAATTTTGTAGATATTAATCAATAGTCATCACATTTTGGTACTGTTTTTTGTTGTCAAGATAATGCAGTTTCAAAGTTTATGTAAGAAAGGTAACAAATATGCTTTTAAATTAGAGGCAATAGATTTTATATAATAAATGTTTTTCAATTACATATACTTATGGTCCACATGTTACAGTTATAGTTCACTGATGCAAAGACTCTGGTTTGATTCTGGCTGGATGCATTTTACACTTTTTATATTTTTTTAGCTAATTTTTTTAAGATATAAAGCTTACCTTATATCTATTATTAGATGTTGAATGATGTTATTCTTTTGATATATTTGAATTAAAATGTCTTTATGTTTTGTTTTTATATTATTGTTTTAATATTATTAAAACAAATTAATTTAAATCCAAATTTCTTATATTTTTTTATTAAACCATTATAGAATCAGTATATTCTTTATCTTCATTATCTTCTTAATATTCATAATTTGTATATATTGGGTTGTCAACAATGCTTCCAAAAGAAACTTCAGCTAACGTTTTTAGCATTCTTTGCCACAATCTGTTCTCATATTTTTTTCTCCATATGAATTCCATCAACATCCATGGCACCATTTGTTTTGTTTGCAATCTGGCCTTGCAGTTCACTTTTATTCCATTCCACAGACCTATGTAATAAAAGTTAATAAAATAATTTTATCTTTTATAGTATTTTACCTTCTATAGTATTGATATGAATACCATCAGATATAACATACTCAAGATTGTGATTGACTGTTCTATGAGTATAGTTCATATCAACCACTGATGACAATCCCCCATATGCAGCCCAGCAATCTGTGTGAATAATGCTATTGGGCTTTACATACTTCTTTATCACTTGAAGGAGAGTTGCAGCATCTCTCTGAGGAATTGTCACCAAAAATGTTTTTCGTTCTGCTGTTTTCTCTACCCCCCAGAACCCAAACACCTTCTACTCAATGTCCTTGGTGATATTTCCTCTTTCCAAATTTGCTTTCATCAATTTCAACAATAATGGATTGACCATTGGCATCAATACCTCCTATAAAAATATTTAATGTATCTATATATAATTAATTCTTATAAACTTATCAATTCTCATACCATTGTTCGTTAAATTCATTTGAATCAATTGGTGAATACTAGCAATGAGATGTCTTATAGTTTCTAGAGAAACACCAAGCATAACTCCCATTGTCATTCTAGGAATCTGGTTTAACCAGTAATATATTCCTTGCATAACAACATCATAGGAAAGATGTCTTTGTGCAAAGAAAGAATCCAATGTTTCAGATTTTCTTTCTCTTTTACAACATGTTGCTCCCATGCTGTTTACTCCACTGCATCTGTAATTGTAGTCTCTGTCTTTTTCAAATATATAGTCCATAGAACAGCGACTAGAACAATTAAAAATAATATGATTTCTTGAATATAAAGCACCCTGTGCAATCAAATATCTTTATATATATTAAATACTAATATATAATAATTAAAAATAACTTTTTTACTTACTGTTTTGCAACTTCAGATGTATATGTTAACGCCATAACATAGCTCAAAAGAGGAATAGATAATGGACGAACTGATAAAGAAGATTGATTATCCATTTGAAAATAAATAAAGTAGAAATAAAAGAAAAGAAAGCAAAAAAAAACAAATGAACATAATAGTTAAACAAAATAAAAGCTGTCAAAAAAATTTTCTGTGACGTGGCAGGTGACTAAGCCACACAAACTATATTATTTATAAGATTATAACACTTAAAATAGATAATATATATTTTATAATTATATTTTCTCTATCAATTTGTGACATTATGTGACGCTCAAACTGAATCTATATAGCTTACATTCACGATATTGTTTTAAGTATATGCATGTCACAAGACGTCACAAATTGATAGAGAAAACAAACTTTAAAATAATTAATAATAATGATTTAAATATGTTATATTTCACTAAATACTTATATGTCTTTTGTGGGAATTGAACTGATAATCTACAGATTGCTTTATGACACTGTAAGCAAAGGGCGGAGCTCTAATTCGGAGCTTTAAAACCCCATAAGTCCTCAGAAATCCTCACCTATAGCACTCCATCTTGCCCATAGCTTCAATTTCTCACTAACCACCTTGTGGACTGTGTAACTCCTACCGGCAAGGTACTTCAACCTACTTTTCACTGTGGGATATCACCCTCTACAAATGACTACATATTCGCTTCCTCAAACCTTGCTTCTTGTGCCATTTCACACTCAGTGAAATATATACACTCATAGTGGTCTGACTATTGTCTGGTCACAGTTGCACTCTCCCTTCCTTCTTCTCAGACCAGTGGTAAAGGCTTTTGGTAGGCAAACCCTCACTTTACTCAGCTTACTTCTTTGCAGAATGAACTTTCTGTCTTTTTTTACATCTTTGTATCTACTCTCCCCACCTCCAATTCTCTACAGACAAACTGGGATTTAGTCAAGTCCGGAGTGACTCGCTTCATTAAACATTTCTCTCATCAAATCTCACCTTCCCTGTCCACTCTAGAAGCACAACTTCAAAGTCGGTGTGATAAGTTAATTCTTTGATTTTGTCATCAACCTGCTCAGAACTTTCAACTTCCTATAAGTAAACAAAGCTCCAACAGGTTCAACTGGAACATATAGAAATTCTTGCTCTCTGGGCTGGCCGACAATGGCCCAAACATGGTGAAACTTCTGCAGGTTTCCTTAAACGCACCATTGCTACATGTCAGTCCAAAAAACTCATCACCAGTCTATACCATCCTGTTACTGACTATCTTTGCACTGAGTCTGACAGTATGTCAGAGGTTGCTGCCGCCTTCTATGAGACTCTCTGCTCTTTTGAGCCCATTACTTCTGTTGCTGTTGATGATCTTCTTTAGAATCTTTCTAACAATCTTGCCCTCACTAATCTCACTTGAAAGTTTTCTCTTAACACTGTTTGCCAAGGTGCCTCTCAATCTCTTAATGCCAGTAGTTCTGGTTCCGATGGATTGTCATACAAGATTCTGTGACTCATACTTGACTACCCTAAATGCTTCACTCTTGTCTTGTATATATGTAGCAAAGCTTTGTTGAATTGTGTCTTTCCCCCCACTCGGATGTCTATCTGCATATGTCTTCTCCCAAAAAAAGGCGATCTTACATCTCTTCAGAATAGGTGACCTATTGCACTTATTAATACTGATGCTAAAGTCTCTACTAATTCTCTTAACTCTCATTTGATCTCTGTAATCACTCCTCTTATCACTCTCTATCAAACTAGCTTTGCTCAATGACAATTTATTGCTGATAATGGAAAGCTCACTCAGATGGTCATGGTTCAGACACTTGAGAAAAGTTCAACTGAAGTGTGTCTTCTTCTTGATTAGGCAAAGACATATGACAAAGTGCACCCAAAATACTTTTGCTAAGCTGTTCATCACTTTTGCTTTCCTAAATCTATAATAACTTATATCACTTAATTGTTTTTCTCTATACAGATTCAGATCAACATTAATGGCTTTCTATCTCACCCTCTTATATAATTGCATGGTCTCCATCAAGCTGACCCTCTCCTTTTCATCTTGTTCAATTTGGTTTCTGAACCTTTGTTGTGATGAGCTATAATTGATCAATTATTTTTTGGTTTTTGATCTTTTGTCACTGATAGTGTGACTACTATTCTTTCTATTAAACTTCTAGCTTATGTTGACAATATTCTTGTCTTTCTTTCAAATCCTGCTCACTTTGTCTGACTCCACACATATCTCATTATCTATTCTGCTGCGTTTAATATGCAAGCTTTCTCACTATCTGGTAATCTTCTTCCCAATTAGTCCTACACTCTCTGTAGTCATAACATTACTAATTGGCATGACTACACTTCTGCCTTATCTTAGTTTTTCATAGATTCACTCCAAAGCTCAACAAGACTCATTCTGCTCATCTCTTCTCCAAAGGATTGAGGACAGCTACAATCTTCACTCCTCTTGCTTTCTCTTCTTTCAAGATAAAGTCACTATTTCAACATCTCTCATGCTCTCTCAGCTTTGGCATAGTTTGCATGTGGTCTCTTTACCTATGTTTTTCTTTCTGAAGATCCAGTCCATTGTGGATAGCTTCCTTCAATGTGGCACCTTCTCCCCAATTTCTTTGGATACTTTCTGCCTCCTACACATGCAAGATGAACTTGATATCATCAATTCTAAGATGTAGCAGAGTGCTCTACAACTTTGTCCACTTCAATCTATTGTTCATGCTTCTTGGTCCCCATCTGATTTGGTTCTGCACTGGATATTCAGCTTGTTACAGACTTCACTTTCTTTACTTTCTTCTCTTTTCTCTTCTATTTCCAAATATCCATCCTTCTGAATGGCGGGATCTTAACTCTTCTCTACACTTGGTCTTTTCTGCTATTGACTATCTGCTGCACAGCTTTGATAATATAGTAGTAAATTTGGCTACTTGTCTTACTTTGTTTCTCTCAGTAGTCAACATTGTCTCTGCTTCCCAAGCATGCTTCCCCCCCATTCTGACAAGATCTCTTGATCTCCTTTCTCTACACTTTTGACTCTGCTCTAAAATTGATATGGTCTATCTCTATCACTAGCAGCCATCAGCTCTCTTGCTGTTGTAAATGAGTATTGACTACTGCTGTAATTGAGAATAAGTCTGAAGGAAATAATATAAGGCCTCAGCTATTCCAGTCAAAGGTGTCTACCAATTACTTTATTATTTAACACACAGATTTATAATATATGATAGTGATTAGAATTCATATGATGATATTACCATAATATGGGATACATCAGTAGATTTTTATAAGCATAATTATAACTCATAAACACATTTACTTTCGATGTTAATACTTCATTGGGACTACACACACTTATATAATTAATCATACATTAATTATCCCAAGATTACATTGCTCTGATTAAGGTTCAGATAGGATCGATTACCTGACCTCAGTCATATAATTTTCCCAATCCAAAATAATATAAATAGAGTAGTGGTTCAGTGTAGAAACATTGTCAAATTTTGATACCAAATCTTTCTCAATAAACAAACCCTACATAAGTTCTCACAAATCTTCGTTCCTCATCTCAAATCTTGAATTCTTTCTTTTACAACTTCTTAAAAACTTCAACTATCACAACACTTGCATTATTAATAAGTTCCTTGGCCTAGTTCAACTCAACACTCTCAAAGTATATCATATAATTGTTTGTGTTTGTTGCTCTTCTTGTGGACTAACCAAACAATATTCATCTCTGCCTATTCAAGCTGACACATCCATTGAATTGTTCCCTTTCTTTAATGTGCTAACACTTTCTTAGACTTGGGTATGTCTTTTTACATATACTTTCTACAGGCTGTGCTCTCACTATTTCGTCTAGACCTAGTATTTAAATTTCCCTTGTAGCTCTTGTTATTGACAAAAATTTTGATCTTTCCTTTTTTCTCTGATAGCTTATAAAATTTGGTTTCATGGTCTACACAACAAGATTTCTTGCCAAGTCTGTCTTCACTCCTTGCTTCCTCTTGCTTTTTCCTCTTCTACCTGCTCTATTTGCTCTTTATTCTACAACTCCCGAAATCATTTCTTCTTTACTTGTCCTCTTAAAAATGTAGTGTGAATCAGCATGTAACTGGAATTCTTTGGCACAATATCTATCTCAACCATGCTACACAATGCTTTTCATTTCTTCTCTTTTCTCTCTTCTTTAAACTTGTCTATTCCCCCTTCTACTGTTTTTGGATGCATCATTTTTACAATATGAAGTCATCACTGGACTTTTATCTTTGACAATTTGCCATTTGTTTCTTTTGCTGTTATTGATACAGCTCACAAGACCTTAACCTACATTTGCCAAGAATTGGAACTTAGTCCTCTCCTTTAACACTTATATTTATATTTATCATAATTAATAAAAACAAAAAACCCCAAAAAAATTAAGAAAGCTAAAAAAACCCTCCAAACAAATACTGTGATCACTCTTTTGATTATCTTCTTTGGAGTGTCATCAGATCTCCCAAGTCTAGTAAAATGCTTCTTACAAACAAAAAAGACATGAATTATCATGAGTTTTTTTCATAATGTGATATCTTAACTGTGACATCAACACTAGTTAAGCAATAAATATACTCTAATAACCAAATATAATAAAGGAAGAAAGTGTTAAAAAACTAAGAGGTAATGACAAGAGCAGATTGTGTTTTCTTATAAAAAGGGACACTTTTTATTTATAAATAAAAGACAACTTATATATAGTATCAAAGTATTTCTATATGTCTCCATTATCAAATATTTTTTTTCTATTGTTTTGTACCTGAAATACCACAATGCTTTTTTGTTGTACTTATTGATGTTTTGCTCTACAAATAGAAAAATCAATTTTTATCTAGTCACAGCTGTCATTGAAAAATAATAGAATAATAGAATATAATTTTTCTAGAATTGCAAAGAATTTTTCAATGTCACTGCACTGCTGGACAACCAAAATTTTGTTGAGAGCTGACCATTTTTATAATATTCCATGTTACAATTGTCGTAGCCAGCAAGCTGGAGCTTAAGCAAAAGAGGAGGTTCAAACCAATTGTTTCAAAAAGAAGAAAGGGCAAACAAATCTCTTTTTGTAATTAATTACTTTGACTCTCACTCACATTCTCACATAGCAGAAACAATAATTCAATTAACATTTTTACAGATGAGACATTATATCGAATAAGACTTCAAGACAAACATTCCAAATAATTAGTATAAATATCAATAACAATTGTTCATAATAAAATCATTTTTTTATTTATTATATTATTTTGTCTGTTTGATTGTACTTCTTTAAGTATAATTCTTTATTATCAAATATACTTCTTTGCCTGTTTTTATATTGCTAGACTTATGCTTTCTTAGCTTTACGCAATCTGACATAATATTGATGCATGTTGAGTTATGATGTGTGGTGCAACTGGTCAGAAATATAATATATATTATATGTATAGTTATATTTTTGTAATTTTGCTTAGGGCAATCCAATAAGAAGGAATTTAGATAATGAATGGGACTTAAAATAGATGGAAACAGATATATGGATAACAGATAGATAGACAAATGGACAAATGAACAAGCAAACAAACAGACAAACGGACAAGCAGACAAATGGTGAGACAGTACTTATACACTCGAGTGTAATAGGTCATTGAACAGTCTTCTAATTTTCAAAATTATTCTTTAAGCATATTATGGATGATATTTTCTTTTCCATAATGTTGATAATAAAATGTGCTCAGAATAAAGCAAAACTTAGAGAAAACATAGTTTATTATATATATATTTAAGAGAAAAGATATGAGCTCTAGTAATGAGTTGTGTCACCACATCTCTCAATTACTTCTTTAAGCCTATCTGGCATGCTGGCTACCAAAGTTTCTAGAATTTGAAGTAGTATCTCCAACCATGTCTTGTGGATTACCGCTTCAAGTTCTTCCATATTGGTTACTTGTGCTCTATTCTTGCAAAGATTCCTCGCAAGATGAGCCCAAATATACTTGATAGGATTAAGATCTGGGCTCTGGGCAAGCCAAAAAGCAAAGCTATCTATTAGACACCTCTCTTTTTTATACCATGTGGCATAAGCGCCCGTGTGACATGGTGTATCATCCTCTTAGAGCAAAAACTGTTTGTTATTATCCCTAGACAGTTTCTTGTACCAGAGAAGAAAGTACTGAGCCAAACAGTTGATGTACTTGTCTTGATCAATGTTTCCTTTCAATGTTACTAAGGGGCCAAGACTCCCACCCCAGAAACAACCCCAAATCATGACGAAACCCTTACCAAACTTATATGTTTGGACAATATGGTTCTTGTCAAACCTCTCGCCAGTCTTTCTGATGACTCTGACACTTTCATTATTGGCAACTACCATGAATCTGGACTCGTCTGACCAGACAACTGACTTCTACTGCTCAACAGTCCAATTCACTTTGTCAAGGCACTATTTCAGTCTGTTTTCCTTCTGTTTATCAGTCAACTCTGGCTTGCAAGCTGCTGAGTGAGAACTAAAGCCAAGAAGTTTCATGTTCTTACGGAATGTAGTCATGCAGATAGAGATTTCTACATTGACTAATCTCTGATGCTGAGCTGCAATTGATGTGAATGGCTCATTACGAAATGAGCACACCATTGCAGATTGTGTTCTCCCTGTAATTTTTGGTTCTCTTTCTAGACGTGTCAAGGGCTTGGAAACACCTTTATGTCTGAAGACTTTCACTACATTTCCAACAGTGCTCTTCAGAATGTCAAGGGCTTTAGAGATTTCTCCATATGTAACACCCTTCTCCCATTGACCTATAATTTGGCCTCTAATGAATGCATCTAACTCTTGTCTTTTGGGTTTTGTGATGCTAGAAGTTGGTGGAGTTATTTTGTGCTTTTGTTTTATTTGTTTAAGAGTTTTTAGTGGTTTTACAAAGAAAAGAGTATTTTGATAATACATAAAAAAATCAAAAAATCAAAAAATCTGTGACCGTCTAATGACCTATTATACTCAAGTGTAGATTCTAATAGTGTGCAACTTAGTATTTCCTGCAAGACAATAGCTCAAGCTCAGTGTCGATGTTCAAAAGAAATATAGACAAAAATTGAATGAATTTTATTGAGATAAAAACGTCTCTCTTATATACTAATTGACAACTGCATACAAGATGACAATCTAGATACATCTTATGCTAAATGATGATTATTTAGAAGAGTATACAAATCTTTGGGCACAATCACAAAAGGAAATAATCAAAAATAAAAATAATCAAACTACTAAAAAATATGAACTCTTGAGAAGCATACTAAAGAAGTAATATCAAGAAATGTAAAGGAACAAGTGCAATGCAAAGAGAAGCAAGCTAAAAAGAAAATAAAAATCAAAGAAAAAAATAGAAAAAAGGAAAAAGCATTTAAAGTCCAATGGGAATTTAAATGTCAATAGCAAGAAAAAAGAAAAAAGAGAGAGAGAAAATAAATCCAAGAAATCGGATTTTGTTGTGTCCGGAGATGGAGTCATGACTTTGCACTATTCATAACTTAATAGTCTGTCCATAAGTTGACGTCACATCAAAAAAATATATGTTTTTGGTTAATGCTGCAATATTTTCTAACACTTGCATCAATTGACACATGTGGTGCTTGTATTTATGCTAAATGTTGACAGATGATGTTATTACGGTTTTTGAGGTTTGAATAGATTTCTAAATGTGAAATAATCTCTCTTTTCCACAAGAGAGAAAAGGACAAACTCAAAAGAGAATGTAGAATTAAAGATAATAAAAATCAATAAGAGAAAAATAAGAAAAAAACAGTATTATTGATCAATCTTAATAGACTTGACTCAATATAATTGAATAATCAAACAAGTAAAATATCAACAGTGTTAAATATTAAGAGAACTTGTTATCAGAAAATAAGACAAAGAAAAATCAATGTTTATTAAATGTAAGTATTGCAATATTTATAGTTTTTGAATTGACTTGTTGAATAATTAAATAAATAAAAGTATAAAAAAAATATAATAAAGATTGTATAATTGACAATCTATTAAATGTGATTTATTCTTTACTATCATTAAGTACAAATAAAATAAAATAATTATTATGTCATAATCATCAAGATAATTATGCTTATAAGAATATATAATAAAAATAGTATTAATTTCAAGTTGATTCGTTCAGTTAAATATAGTGAGAAAGTAAGATACAATGTGTGGTTACGTAAAGTTATTGTTAACAAGATGATGTTTTTTTGTTGTACTTATTGATGTTTTGCTCTACAAATAAAAAAATTGCTTTCTATTCAGCCTCGGCCACCATCAGAAAATCAAAAAATAATAATAATAGAATATAATTTTTCTTGAATTACAAAGAATTCTGTAACATCACCGCACTGCCAGACAACCAAAATTTTGTTGAGAGCTGACCATTTTTACAATATCCCATGTTACAATTGTTGTAGTCAGCAAGCTGAAGCTTTAGCAAAAGAGGAGGTTCAAACCAATTGTTTTAAAAAGAGGAAAGGGCAAATAAATCTCTTTTTGTAATTAATTACTTTGACTCTCACTCACATTCTCACATAGCAGAAACAATAATTCAATTAACATTTTTACAGATGAGACATTATATCGAATAAGAATTCAAGACAAACATTCCAAATAATTAGTATAAATATCAATAGCAATTGTTCATAATAAAATCATCTTTTATCTACTATATTATTTTGTCTGTTTGATTGTACTTCTTTAAGTATACTTCTTTATTGTCAAGTATACTTTTTTGCCTGTTTTTATATTGCCTGACCATTGATTTATCAGCTCAGCACAATCTAATACAATATGACACGTGATTTGTTAGGTTTGTTGTAGGTTGTAACGGATTTCTTGGCAAATAAAATACAATGATAATAGAATACAACAGAAGACAGATACAGCAAAAGGTGGCAAGCAGCAATAGTTGACAGATAAGAAAAGAGAGAACAACCGATAGAATCATTGTTAAAAGCAAGAGAGAGTGGAAGATATATGAAAAGAGAATGACAAAACAGAAAAGTAATAACTGATGAGGATACCAAATCCAGCAAACAACCTTTCTAAAACCAAGGAACCGATATGTTATGTTGCAAGATGATATAGACCACAAAGAGAAGAAAACAAGAAAAAGATACTGAAACTGGGCAAAGGATTGATTGATTTATTGAGTTGAGTTTGCTTCTCTTTTTATAGTCGATAAGATTTTAAGTTAATAATAGATGTTTGAAAAAATAAAGGTAGAAAAAATAGAATGATGAATAAACAATATGGCAAGGATAAAATATATAAATAAAAGTACGGTAAAAATATAATAAAAGTACTGTTGATGTGCGGAGATGTTGGCAAGATGAATTATGTGCATTATAGAAAAGGAATGTTACTAGCATGGGGGACCATGATTTCGAATGAGTACAATGTAGACGAATATGTTAACAAGGGAAAAGAAAACACTATGGCGGAGAAAATAGTAACATGTTACCACTTTGGTAACATAACTGCCATTATTTATTTAATAAAAAATGGCAGTTATTTATTATGTAAAAAGCCAAAACAGGCACTGTTACCATTTTTTCAAAAAAAATCAAGCGTCCTTCCTTTCCTCTGTTACATTCTTTTTTTTTGTTCTATTGCTTTCAATTCTAGCACAACCTCTTGTTTTTCCTTTGCAGCTTTAACAGAATGGTCTGTTTTTTATTATACAGTATTGAATTGGGTTTAATTGAATTGAATCTTTATTTCAATGCATGTTTTATTAAATGAAAATGATAATAATAATAATAATGAAAAAACAATTCCATTGGCCACTCGCAATAAAAAATGGTTCTGTTTAACTACTGCAAAATGTATGCAGTAAAACACTACTATTCGAATTGTATTTCATATACTTTGGGTATTCTAATATATCTTAGATAGCACTTATTATTTTTTACCAATTTCTACAAATATATTAATATTAGAGAAAAAACTTAAAATAAATAAATAAATATAATATTATTATAATGCTTACCTTTATATAATATGCTTACTTGTTCAGTAAAATAAGCATTTACTCTAAGAAGATATATATATTAAAGAATGTATTAATATTTAAGATCTATATATAAGAAAAGCAATAAAACATAAACATTATAAAAAGTCGTTATCATAGAAGAAGAAAAACTTGAGCAAAGATTCAAGTCATGTAACATGAAGCTAATTTGAATCTGATTTATACAACCGGAATGAGCATCTTGTTAGAAAGCTCAAAGTGTTTATTCTTCTCAATATACTTACATATAATAGAACGACTCCCGAGTATAATATATCAGTACAAAAATATTACTATTAATTTTTTTCTCAAAAAAAAGGCTATATACTATTTCCTTTTATATTTGAATGTAGTGGAATTGTAGATGCGGTACATTAGCTTCAAATTCTTGTAATCACAACATTAGCAATCATATGAAAGAAAAAAGTAATAAAAAACATAAAAAGAAAAATGACAAGATAAGAAAAAAATGCACTAAAGACAGACTAAAAAATCAAACTCAGCTAATCACAGCAGCCAAACTACGATCTTTGACTTCTCTTGCAAGCAGGCTTGACACTTGCTGTGGGTAAAGGAGACCTACATAAAAGAGTAAGAAGTTTATATTAGTTTTGTATTAACAGCGCATGAGAAAAAGCAACAATGGTAACTTACAGAACATCTGCCATTATGGGTGACTCAACATCACTAGTTTCTGACATATCAAGAGAAGAAAGCAAAGAGTCACTTATGTCTTGCTGTGTCTATAGCATAATAAAAGGAAACTATATTAAATAAAGTTTACAATATATAGATTTGTTAATTGATAAACTTACTTTGTTCTTCTCTGCCATTCTTCTCTTGTGCATCTGGTTGTTGCTCTTGAAGCTTTCCTGAAGAAGGCTTCTTGCACACTACATTCTTTTACATTGGTGGATGTGCAATCCACCATTCTTTGCCAACCTCTCCAAATGCATCATATAGTATTCCCTGTTTTTCTCTGGGATATTCTTCCATTCTTTTGAGACCGCAGGATAGTCTTTGTCAATGATATCATGCTTTACTATACAGTCTAATGTTTTGAGATGCAGTCTTTTTACTGTCAAATCATGGTCTGAAAGAGAGACTAATGGGGGCAAAGGCTGCCCTTGTGGAACTTCTTTGCAGCGCGCCTTCCAGTCCTGCTTGTAAAGAATCTGAAGCAATAGATTGTATTTTTGTGCTTCGTTTTTTCCTTTGAACTCGCCGCCAGTATTGATTACTTGCTTACCGAGCTGATCAGGGTACTCTGTGAGCTGGGCTCTTTTTACAGACTTGGCAATGCACTCAAGAGCTATAAAAAATGTATGACAATATTAATAAAGTAAATAAACATCTAAGTACAGAATATATATGACTTACAACTCTGCTCAATAATGCTTTGTTGCATTGTAGTTAGATCTTCCATACTGACTGCTGGCGCAAATCGATTGCTGAATTGCCTTTGAAGCTTGCGCAATGCTTGCTTGATTTCAGAAAGATCAATCTCAATCTTTTGAATTGAGTTGAGGAGAGTTGTGTTATTATCGAACATGTTTAAGTTTTTTTTAGCTATAAGCAGTGAGTTGAAAAGAAAAGATGATAGTTTAGACAAGTAGAATAAGAGCGATTTGAGTTTGAGAAAGGCAACAATTTATTACAAGCAATTGATGGCTATTTATATGAAAAAGATACAGACAGATGTACAAACAAAACATATAAAAGAAGGGATGCTTATGCACTTGTATGCATCTGTTTGCAGTAGCTCATGTGAACATGATACAATCTTTTTGTGTAGACACAACAAAACTGTAAGAAATATAAAGATAAAATGAATTAGACTTTAAATCAATATTATATGTATAAATGTTCATACTTTGCACCGTCTACATATTAAACGTTTTAAAGTATATGATATAATAATATAACTCTATACATATTGCAGATATAGTATGAAATTTGGTTAAAGTTCTCGATGACAAAACCCTGTACCAGTTAAAATTATAACTTTAAATATACTCTACAGTAGCTATATAACATCTGAACATCATATAGTTAATTAGCCCCTTTTTATCAACATTAAAGTAAATGTTATGATACACTGGAGAAATGACCCTGAATACCCTTGTGTGAAGGTTTATGGTTACATGTGGATATTTAGAGCAATTTTTCATCTCAGCATGTTTTTTGGTGTACATGTTCATAAAGTTATGTTGTAATTTTCTATTGGCTCGGATATAATAACCATTCAAGTTATTTTATCATTATTATTATTATTATTATAAAGTTTGAACAAATAAAGTAAATGTAACACTTGTTTCCCTTTTATCTTAACATTTATAACAAAATAAACATCATGTCCTCTACTTCTGATCTTTATAATAAGAAGTGCTATTGCACAAAATGCAGCAATAATAAACAAGGCTACAGCTTTGTTCCTATACGAATCCTCCAGCGTCACAATAAAAGAGCAAGATATGAAGACATAGAAAGAAGTGAAAGAAGTATGTTTTGTTTTTCATTTTCATTTTCATTTTGGTTATTTTATATAATGTTTTATTTCAATAGATGTATCTGTTCAAAGAAATCTCATGGATATTGATTTTGAAAGTAAGAAATGTTAATTGTGATAAAAAGAGAAGTAAACTAAAAATTGAATTCTATATGTAGCTACATCAAACCAACAAACTGGACCCATAGAAGCAATGGGCGGTCAGACCAACTCGCCTGTTTGGGAAGGAGCCCCAATTTCTGACAATGAGGTTGCTTTTAGCAATGAGTCGAATGGCGAAAGCAGTGATGGTGATGAAAATGACAATGACAAAGAAAGCAATGGTGGTGAAGAAAGTGAAGACAATGAAGAGAATATTGTTGAGATTGAAGTCGAAGAATTCGATACTGAACGTCAGTCTATGTTAATTAACTAATAAAAAAAGATCCAAAAAAATTCAAGGAAAAGAACCAAAAAAGAAAAATCTGAAAAAAGGGGGGGTGTTAATTTTTTTTGTTTTTTTTTACAATAGATCCTTTTGCCACCCCAAATATGCCTGAAAATTTGGTACACAGATTCATTGCTACTTTTGTGGTAATGTTTGCTTCCCGCTATGTGGTCAATAAGGGTGCTGTTATCTTGGTCGAGTTCATCAACAAGCTCTTGTTGATTTAAGAGCAGGATTTCCAATTGCCTGTGAGTCTTTCTGGTCTCCAAAGCATGACAGGATTCTCAGCCATGACAAAAGGGATTAAGAGATTTGTTGTGTGTCAGGATTGCTACAAGGTGTATGAGGAAAGTGTACCTGCTTCTTTGAATTGTGATTTCGTAAAGCTTGGTGCACATACCACCTGTAATTGCAAATTAATGGTCGAATCATTGTCTGGTGGTTTGGTCGCAAAGAAGTCTTATATATATCAGTCTCTCACACGTGCTTTTAAAATTCTTTTCCTCTGTTCCGATTTCAAGCAAAAGATCATGCACTAGAACCAAGAATTCAAGATCACTGATACATTGTGTGATGTTTACGATGGTGAAGCCTGGACTGATTTGAAGGACAATGACAATGAAATTTTTGTTGAGCATCCTCGTTCATTGATGCTGACATTAAACATCGACTGGTTCCAGCCTTTCGATAGTACTACCTATTCCTGCGGTGCTATCTACCTGGTGATTAACAACCTGCCTAGAAGTGAGCAGTTTAAAGCAGAAAATACAATCCTTGTTGGCCTCATGCCTGGACCAAAAGAGCCAAAATCAGAAGAGATCAACCATTATCTCAAGCCATTAGTCGACGAAATGATACAGCTCTATCTTGGAATACAGATACCCACCTATCAGCAAACAGATGGTACAACTGTTCGTGCAGCCTTATTGATGGTTGCATGTGATATACCTGCTGCCAGAAAGACTAGTGGGTTCACTGCGCACAACAGCACATGCGCCTGTTACAAATGCGACAATCAATTTTCTTGTCTAACAGGCACTTCTTCTATCGATTTCCGTGGATTTGATTGTGACCAGTGGCGCCATCGAAGTGATAGAGCAAACCGTGTGCATGCTGAGGAGTGGAATAGTGTGAGTACACCCTCAGAAAGGCAGCAGCTGGAGGTCGAATATGGTGTTTGATGGTCGCAGTTGTATTGATTTGGATACTTTGATCTAGTATGTGGAACGATCATTGATCCCATGCATAATCTTTTTCTGGGAACACCAAAGAGAATGATTGAAACATGGACAAAAATCAAAAAAATGAAAAACAATGATCTGCTTGCAATGCAGACAGTTGCAGCAACAATAATATTGCCAAGCAACTATACCAAGCTGAAAACGAAGATAGGAAAGGGCTTTTCCCACATGAAAGCAGATAAGTAGAAGTCTTGGGTATTGGTGTACTCTCCCGTGCTTCTAAAACCAGTTCTTCCATCCAATATGTTCAATGGCTGGATGCACTATGTAAAAGCATGCCGTATACTTGTAAAGCCGTCAATCAGTTTCATCGAAATAGACCAAGCACACAGATATCTACAAGAATTCTATCAATCTTGTGAAGATACATATGAACCAAAAGTCCTCACCTGCAATATGCACCTGCACCTCCATCTTCATGACACAATTCGTGATTTTGGACCCGTGTATGGCTATTGGCTCTTTGGTTTTGAGAGATACAATGGTTTGTTAAAGAATAACAAGACAAACAGAAAAGACGGGTTTGAAACAACCTATATGACAAAATTCACTGCAGACGCATACAAAGCTGATTACGTACGAAATACGTTATCATGTCCAAGCCTCATTCCATTCCTTCCTCTTTTTGAAAAACTTACCTCTATGACCACACCTATAACGACCTATGCCACTTATGCTCCAACCAACCAACAACCTTTCCAACTGCAAAAATTTGTAGACTCATCCTTAGATCAAGCAGCACCTATCAAAGGCAATGAACCACTCCTCCCATCCACCTTTCCTTTACAGTCCTTAAAAGAATCAACAATGAGTGATATTGATTATCCTCAATTGTTAGATTATTATAAAATTGCCTATGCCATGCCCAATCTCATTTCTTATCACGATGCCAGATTGTCACAATATTTTGTAAATAACCAAATCACAAAATTGAAATCAATTGATCTCCTTGGCCAAACATATATTGGGAACAACAGTTCTGGTAAGCGTGGGTCACTCGTTCAAGCTTTCTTCCGTAGCAGCAATGGCCAAACTTCAAGCCTATATACCGGACAAATTCAGTATCTTTTTATACATTCATTTACTCTTGTGGTGATCCAGACACTCGGATGTTGGATTTATCACATATAAGAACATATTCATATTGGGATAGCGTAGTAGCTATCATCTTGTCAGTATAAAATATATATAAATGATTAAGTAATCAGCCCAATAATTATTACAGTTAGTACTGTAGATAATATCTTAAAGATTGTTAAGATAATTATATCATACTGCCGGGTAAACTGTGTCAGATCGATATGGAGCTAATTTAGTAGGAAGTCCTAAAGCTCTAGTATAAAAGAGAAAAGAATAGCTAAGAGCTAAAGAAGTATGATTTATGACTTGATGTCATAATTGTAACACCGACACTAGTTAAGCAGTAAATACACTCTAATAACCAAATATAGTAAAGGAAGAAAGCCTTAAGAAACTAAGACGTAATGACAAGAGCAGATTGTGTTTTCTTATAAAAAGGGACACTTTTTATTTATGAATAAAGACAACTGATATACAGTCTCAAAGTATTTCTATACGTCTCTATTATCAAATATTTTATTTTTCTATTGTTTCGTACCTGAAATACCACAACTCTGTCTCCTCATCCAAACCACTGAGCGTCAACATTACATCAAGACCAGCATGTTTTTGCATACATCCGATGGTATAATTTGACAAATGACAATGAACATAGAGATGAAGGTATTGCAATCTGCTTGCCAGAATTCTCTGCTGATAATTATCACAGCATCTTGCCTGTACATTGCATACACTTAGAGGTCGCAACTGCTGTAGATGTAACTGATATGAACAAAGAAAGAATGCTGGTCATTCCTATGCCAAAAAAATACTATGCCTGAAGTCTTTATGAATAATTATGCACTATGATTTTTTATGCGAATAATTAAATAAAAAACAAAGAACAAGTAATGCCTCTTTATGCATTTTTTAGTTATTTAAAGTATAAGACGTTATGAATGAAGAAAAAAAGAACAAAAAATATAAACTTTATTTAGGGCCCATTTCTAAGAGCCCACTGAAGAAACTGTGATGCAATTGCATCAGAGACTGGTCTTTCAACGGTTTTGCCAAAAGCACGTGACAGCAATTGATGGCTATTTAAGCCTAAATCAGCTACCACTTTGTTGTCAACAAGTGTGATGAAGTGGTTGTACTATATTAAAGACATTAATATTTTATTCAGTATAATACAATATAATATATTAACTAAATTAAATATTTCAACTTTCAAAAAACTAAGTACCTCATCACTTCTCCAACCTGAACGACGAAGACAAAGCCCACTATAAGAAACATGAGGCAAAGTGCCATCGTCTGACTCACTAACAGACATAGCCTCTTCTATAATGAGACTAGAGCAATCTCTTTTCATCTCGTCATCAATAGCAGTCTTGTTAGACTGGTATGCTGTTTTGCGATGTTTCAAGTGCTGTTGAAAATATTAAATTAGTTTTCTTTTTTTGCTTTAAATTAATGACTTAGATAAGAATTATTCAAATAATAAATAAATAAAGTATAAATTACCTCCTTTTCGCAGCTACTCCTTCTGTTGCGAGCATTGTCTGACTTCTTTTTAGCCTGAGACTTATTAGCTGCACGCTTTCTGCTAGTGAAGTTCGTGTAGACAAAGTCACGAACATCACTTTTTCTCAGTCCTGCTCCTACAAAATTTCTTTCCAAGTAGGCAACGAGGTTTTCTATCAACTCAGTGGTTGGCGACTGGCTGAAGTTGACAGCTGTGTTCCACCTTGGCTTGCTATTGTTGGCTTGAATTTCAGCCAAATGTTTTGACTTGAACTTAGGGTCCCACAAATGCTCCCGAAGAAGTCTCTATTGAATCGTGGTAAGTTATTAAAGATATAATTTACTATATGTATGATACATACATAGGCTTTTGTTTTGTTGACTGATTTTGCATCAGAAGCCATGGTGGGAGAACCAGCTACATTCATTTCCATGCTCACAGGAGCAACAGCATGCACTAAAGCCATCGGCTGACTCTGCAAAACAGCAGACACAGAAGTGTTCGAAGTTTTTGCTTTGAGATCAGCAACGTCTTTCATGACAGTGGTCATGTCACAACGCAAGATGGCAAGAGAGTTTGTCATCTCTCTCTCAGCAGGAGTGCGTCGAGTGGGATGGCTTTCATTTTGGTTTGCCATATTCTATTAATTTAAAAATATAAGTTCAAATATGTATTAACTGTTAATGTTTTTATATTCTTTGAATAAATTTCTATTATAAACTACAATTATATTTATTATCAAACATACCAAAATAAAAGACAGAAAAAGATGGGGAGATAGAGAGAGAAAGTGTGAGTAAAAGTAAGAATAATTGTAAGAGTGCGTGAGCAAAGGTGAGTAGGATTGTAACAAAAATGTATATTTATATTTCCAAAAAAAAAAATGTCTAGTCTTGATTGATCTTGATTAAAAGAATATATCTAAAGTAACTTCTTGTATACATACTGTGTAAATTGATACAAAGGTTGCTTTTAGATACTATATCATTATATCAATTATGTTTTTTGGATTTTTTTTTTGAGTTTCATTTTTTTTAATTACCTATTTTGTTTTTTTTGTATTTTATTTACTTATTTTTTTATTTATCCATATTTATCCATATTTTTTCTTATCAACTATTTTCTTTTCTTTTCTTTCTCTTTCTGATTTTTGTTACAACTGTGAATTTTACTTGTAAGATACATTCTTCTTAAAAATACTTCTGTACAGACAACAACAAGATTAACACATTCTGTTGTTCTAGATACATATATACTCTCTTAGTGTTTTACTATATTTGCAAACTTTTTTGGTAACATATCTTCTTTTTTTTAAAAATTCTTTTCTTCAAATGTAACTAAATAATAATTATTATTTCAGCTGTCATAGATACTAGCGTGTTTTTTCTTTCTGATGTATTCTCTTTACAATGGTCATCTGAATTAGTCCAGGTTAGTAACTATACTTCATGTCATCATCCTATAAAATTATTCTGACTTTTCTCCTTCTTTTTTATAGACAATATCGCCAAAAATATTCCCTACAATTAAACAATACCATCAACACAGTAATACTTTATTTTTTATTTACTTTTAATATTTATCTGACAGAATATAATTTTTATTACAGATGAATGTTTATCTGCCAAACACGCAATGAATCAAGAACCTCTATCTCTTGGCGCCGTCATTGACATGGTAGAACTTCTTCTTTTATTCTCTTAATATGTATGATAGTATTATTTATACTGTATATTAATATATGTTTTTTACTAAAGATTATATCAACTCTTGACAAGTACTATCTAGGTCTACAAATAAATCGACTTTCTTTGGGTACGTTCATTACATATTCTGTCACCCAATTTACTCAAACTAACTTCTCTATATTATTTTTATTGTTAAAGAAATTATACTTGATGCTATGCCTCAAACTCTCAAAGTTTTATTTTTATCTTCTTCAGTCATTATATTATATATATCCTCAAATTAATATATCACTCACAACAGGTAAATATTTAAATACACATCTAATTTCTCTTCTATTATGTTAAATAGTATCTGTGCCAAAGATAACTACTGAATATGAGGGTTTACAAACATTATATATAAAGCACTGCTTGATTTGAGTCATATGAAGAATACTAGTGAAGACGGCCCAAGGCATATAATATTATTCCAATACTATCAACCTAGAATCATTCTATTTTTTCTAATAAATACAAAAATAAACTATAATTCAAACCAATAATAATTGAATATCAAGTAATTGGGGGAGCAGATAATCTATGACCTCATAATAAAGAGTGTTAATGATTGGCTTATAAGCAATAAAATGTTCATGGTTCTAACTATTCACTCAGAGATAGTTCAACAATACACATGTGATGCAGTTTCTGATTATTAATCTTTAACATGGAAACAGATTGTATTACAGCAAAAAACAAAGTTTGAAATAAAGTTTTCTTGGTACTCTATTATATACAAAGATATAAGATTACTATTGACCCCAACTTCACTAATGGTATCAAACTTTACATTTGTAGATAGCAGGTCTGTGCACATGTAACCAGATCAGCTTTGGTACCAGTGTAAATAGGCAAAACCCCACTGTAAAATGCAGAATATTCACAATAGTATGCCTGAATTTCCCCGTGTGTATTTATTGTTATTTTTCCAGTGATACTCAAGTCCATATCATACTTATTATCATTATCAACTAAAATGCGTTTTGATTGATGCTGTCATCGAAGGTAAAAATAATTTTAACTGTCATTACTATTATTTACCAAGGGGCATTTTTGACTGAAACTGTACATTTTTGAAAAAGGTGTGCTTTAACTCACATTGGCACTTTCAATTAACACCCCTTTTGATCAGTAGTGCTTATCTTGATGATGTCAGTAAAAGAGTATCAGACTATAGCCCTCATTATCTGCATCTA
Organism: Phycomyces blakesleeanus NRRL 1555(-); assembly: GCF_001638985.1. NCBI lineage: Eukaryota > Fungi > Mucoromycota > Mucoromycetes > Mucorales > Phycomycetaceae > Phycomyces > Phycomyces blakesleeanus. The sequence continues at coordinate 539,803 of NW_017265161.1, forward strand.
TTTCTTTAAGTTTTATACATAAACAAGAAAATAATGCTATTAGATAAATATATATTCACTATCTTAAAAAACTATTAGTACAACACAGATAATATAAATATGTCTTTTCTACCAATGTGTTTAGACAGTACTATTTTTTTTTTAATTGTTAACTATTAGAAGGCTGTTTTTCTTTGCCTTTGGTATTAGAGAGTAATTGATAATTTATTTAAAAAAAAATATAAATTATTTGGTTATTAATTATCCTAAATATACATATACCTCTTTATAAAGCCTAAAGAATATCTAATCACTCACAAGTAAAGAGTACGTGTCTGTTTCACCGGTGCTCTTTTAATGGTGTTGTATTCAACATAATTGTAGATTTAAATTAAAAGTACAGACACTCAATAAATACATACATTGAGTTACGGACAACTAGTAACAATACTAAAAGATATATCTTCCCTTATACAAGGAAATTACGTAAAGAACATACTAAGACAAATACTAAGACTCTAGTCAATAACACTAAAAACATAAGAACTAAATCATAGAAGATAATGGTAGAGAAACAGACATTACATGATATCATCATATTATCACCAAGCTAAATACAATGTCTATATAAACGCACAATACTAATAGCAATAGAACAGCACCTCTTTTCTGATTCTTTCACTTCTTCTAATAAAGCAAAGTCTCGCCATACTCTTGTCTGCACTTGCTTTATTTTATATCTTATTTTTACCTCATACATAACAAATGGTACCCCCTTGTCAACTAAGAAGTATTTGAACTTACATCATAATTATTAATGAAGAAGAATCTTTTCAACCACAAGAATTATTTACTGACAAGTGTTTCATCTAGCATTGACATTACTGTAATCATTGCTTTATCATCACTATGAGAGAGAAAAAGAAAAAGAGTCACAAGCATTTTGGTTAAAAAATAAAGAGTATATAAAGACGTCTTTTACATTTAATGAATAGCACCAAAATCCTCTTTGCAGTTTTATTTTATATATTACATATGTACTAACCCAATCAATATGTCTTCTTCTAACACCAGCCAGTAGAGAAATAGAATATCTACACAGCAATACCAATGTGATCAATGTGTCTTGTTTTTTGATAACTAACAGAAGCTGCAAAACCACAAGAGAATTCACATAAGAGATTCAGCAACAATGACTGAAATTGACCAGTCTATTCTGGATGATGTTGACATGTACCATGACGAAAATGATACTAGTAATGAAGATGAATCTGTTAGCAGTTCAGGTAATGAAAAGAGCTGTAACTGTATTATTTATTTTCCAATTACTAAATAATGTATTACAGGATATACTATGGAGTCTATGGAGCTTGATAATACTATTTTATATAAGTGCGCATGTAATTTTGAGGACTGTGAGAGTGAAGCTCACATTTACGACAGCAGCCAAATCAATACAAATACTTTTACCAAGGCCAAGTTGATGAGTATTCATCTGTCTCAATTGATGCTACAGCATAGAATTGCTAGAGCAGCATATAGAGACATTGTTCAATTTATAAACACTGTCATCGGAGACCGTGACGATATAATGATAGGTAAAATATTATATTTTCTGTTACCTTGTACTTTAATTCCAGATCACTAACATGTAGGGATATTGTTTTTTTTAGAACCTGGGGCTAAGATCAGTCATGGCAAAACTGTTGATGCTTTGCTCAAGTCAAAGTCAAGTGTCAAGGGTCATGAGTATGATGTCTACTCTAGTGGTTGTCAATTGTATGGCATTAATGACAATCAGGAATCTTGTGTTGACTGTGGCAAACCGCAATACAAGACTGATCCAAATCAAAGTCAGACATCAGCTGCCAGTATGAAACTTATGTTAGTTGGGAATATGCTTTCTCAAATGTTGGCAGATCCAGCCACAAGAGAACTTCTCTGTTACAGAGCAAACTGGGAATCTGTAGCTGTTCAGCTAACCGACATTTTTTATAGTGACAATTATAAGCAGTTAGTGCAGCAGGACCTGTTCTCCAATCCCAATGATATTGCCATTGGGCTTTATACCAATGGGTTTGTCAATCAAAAGAAAGGAAAAAACTCATATACCATCATCCATTGTATAATATTCAACCTAGACCCATCTATCAGATAATTAATTAATTTATTATGATTTATTATTATTATTACAATTTTTTTAAAAAAAAGTTACTAATAAAATACTTAGATATACCAACAAATACCTTTTGCAACTGGCAATCTTGCCTGGCCCCAAGAAGTCAACTCATTTGGACTCCTTTCTTATACCCATCATCAATGAATTGGGAGATCTTGAGGCACATGGCTTGGTTGTCAAGCACAATGGAGTGGAGCTTTGCAGATCCAAGGTCTATCTGCTGCTTGCTTCTGGCGATATTCCAGCTGTAGCTGATATGGCCCACATTGGTTCCTATACAAGTTTATTTGGTTGCCGTTTTTGTGAGACCAAAGGCAAATGTTCTACTAACAGATGGCACGGCATGTACTTTGATGACATTTCCGCCCAGTTAAGACCTTTGGAAGACTTCAAAGTAGGCAACCCTGTAAGTATATAAATGTTTAACTAGTTATCTTTTTTTCATACTAAATAACTGCTTGTAATAGTTGAAGAACATATACTAGCCAAGCATATATACCCAACTCTCAACCTTCTCTGGATCATCATTTTTTGCATTAGATGAACTTTATTTAATTGCAAGAGAGATTAGAAAGCTTGTGTATGACCTGATTACTGTCCCCCTCACAAAGGAAACCAAATTTTATTATACCCATCCAGACAATACCCTCAACACCACTGAATACCCTTTTTATATACCAAGAGCAGACCTTGTAACAATTGGAAACTGTATCACCGGCTTACAAAAATATATACCTACCTTATTTCAAGGCAGTTTCAATAACGTATTTGCTAAGATCGATAATATTTGCGTAGTTGACTAGCTTGACTTTCTCTTATACCTTATCCCCACTTTGGTTGTACCTTATTTACCAAATAGGGCTGTCAAAACAGCTCTATTATCTCTCGTGAAAGATTGCACACTTGCCTTGCAATAGACATTGACATCAGAATTACTTGATGAAATGGAGTTGTAAGTTATTATACATGTCATATATTATCATTACAAATAGCTGATTGTTACTATTTTTTAAATATTAATAATAGATACTTCAAGTACTGACACTCATTTTTATACTAACAAGTTCAGAATAATACCCTGTCTTGTAGTGTTTTCCGATCAGTGCAACATTACTTGGTGCATACACCCTATATCATCAAGCAGCAAGGCCCCCTGCAATGCTACTCCACTCACTCAATGGAGAGAGTAATTGGTGTCTTCTCGAAATTGATAAAGTCCAAATCAAAGGGTGGCCAAAATGATAGTTTTCTCATCGAGCAATTTGTGATTCACAATTATACCAGCATGGCAATCAGCATCTGTGATGAAATCAATCTCATTTGGACAAAGCCGTATGGAAGAGAAAGCTACATGGACCTTTCTAATGATCCTAGTGGTGCGCAGTTGTGGGAGCCGTTTCATTAGTTTGTTAATTTGAATGATGATTTGGTGGAAGGTGTAGGCGGCCCTAGTGTAAAGGAAGCTTTATTGAAATATTACCAAAGAACAACAGGCTTGACTGGCCACAAGTTTGGTGACTCTGTTGTTGTTGTAGCTGCACATCTGTGGATGGACTCGACTGTATATTCCTTATGCATGTACCGAAGAAAGAAAAATGAGACTAGTTGTGGCAACTATTACATGATGTTAACTTGCCCCTATAGAAAGTAAGTATAATATTTTTTGATATACAGTCAAAAGTTGCTTACATTCTATTTATTTATTTATTTTAGCAACTGTAATGTCATTGTTCACAGCTGGCTCATTGGTACAGTACAGTTCTACTTTCAGCATGTAGATTTTCATGGCTTCCCACACTTTCTTGCTTTCATAGAGGTCATGAAGAAATATAACGCGACTGGCCATGACTCATCAGTACCTATTAAAAAAACAACAGTCATAAAGCATCTATACACTAGGCCACCAAATGCAACCAACTTATGGAGTTATAAGTGTAAATAATATTTGTTATCAAGTTGGTCTGGTTCAATACCCACCAAATGGAAACCAGTTTTATGTAATTGCGCCCTATTATATCTTTAACAATAGCATGCGCATTGTTAAAGACAATCTTTCCATTCTGTAATCCTTTTTATTTTATCTTATTTTTCTATATACTTTATATCCTTATATCTTTTATATTTTTTATATTCTCCTTGTATCTTATATTCTTTTAATTTTCTCTATTTCTTATGTTTTTTTTAATCTCTATATGTCCTGTCTTTCTTTTCTTCTTTATATACTCTGGTTTTTTTCTATTTTCTATACACCTTATGCTTTTCTCTTCATATCCTATATGCTCTATACATTATTATGCGATTTAAATAAAATCAAATTGCCAATTCATTAAGATAAAAAGAATGTCTAAAAAAAAAGAATGTAGTTTAAAAAATAAAAAATGGTAGTTATGTTACCATTTCGTTCACACATTCTAAAAACTATTAATCTTAATAATTGTTGACATTTTTGTATTTGGAATACTTTAATATCCAATATCATATACAAACCCAGACAGAAGCACTTGTCAAAAAGGTTATTATAAATGATTATCCAATATGAAGTCCTATCTGAAACATAAGAGCAATATGTCTGATCAATTATTGGATTACTTTCAAGAAGTACTTAAACTATTATTGCAAAGCCATTACAATGACTCATATTCAGAGTGACTAGATATATCTCAATAAATATAAATACTATAGAGATAATAACTTTTATTAGAACAATTGGATTTGACTAAACACCTCTTATCAATAAAAAAGAGTCTCAAAGTACTTGTCGTCCCAACTTCTTCTATTTTCCATATATAAATAGAACAGACATTTTTGATATTCAATAAAACATATATTTCAATACTCAAAGTGGTCATTACAACTTACAAACATTTTTTACAGTATTGAAAATATTGTACAGCAATAAAAAAAGTGTTTTCATGTTACTTTTTTAAATTGCTACAAATAATATTACCATCTTACAACAAACGGCAGAGATTTTATTGGGTTTTGACCAAAAAAAATGGCAGTTATGTGCCTACTTTCGGCCCAACTGCCATTTATCCCGCCATAGTGAAAAAGTATTGTGTGTAGAAAGAACAGGAAATGGAAACGAGATTTTTCCTGTGCACAAAAAATTCTCCTCTTACCACCAAGGGCACAGCACCACATCAATAAATCGTTGACGTCAGCCTCTCATAACCGGGACAACACATCACAACAAACTGCCAGATAAACCCACCGAGCAGACTGACCTTCTGGTACCAGACACCACGACATGACTATTTGCCACACTAGTTTACAATACACATGACAAATGTCTAGATCTTCGATAGTATAGTGGTGAGTATCCCCGCCTGTCACGCGGGAGACCCGGGTTCAATTCCCGGTCGGAGAGATTTTTATATCCCTAACTTAAGACATTATTTTGTCTGAGTGTGTCATTTTCGATTTGTGTTGTTTTTTTTGTCAAGTTGTTGTCGTTCCTGATATGTATCTCCTTATTTTATGAATCTTTTTATTTCCTGTACCTTTTGCACACTGGACAACCAGAATTTGAATTTCAGAATTAAGTCACATGTTATCTTTGCATTTTCTTAAAAAAAAAAACGCAGAGATATAGAACCAAAATAATAACATATTAAGATAGCCAAGAATACAGCTTAAATTTATACTTACATATATTTCTAAATATACAATATTAAGAAGGTAATAGGAATAGTTATATATTGTGAGAACAATTGTAAATAAAGCAGAAGATTTTTTTATTAATGACATTGTATATTTAAAATTCTAAAATGAGCTTCATATTTAGCTTTGATTTCTTGAAAAGCCTTTATGGGAGCAGCATATGCTGCTCTGATAATCTCTGCTTCCTCTTCTGTAGCATACTGCATCAGCTGATACAAGTCTTGCTCATTATGTCTAGTTGTTAATGAACAATTCTTTGCATACTCAAATGCCTCTATGGCATACTCATGCTCAGTGCTCTCCCTTGTGCTATCAATTGACATAGTGTTGTCATAAACAAACTGCTCACCAGAAATTGTGATTGGCAGCACATTATTTGCAGGAGCCACAGACAAGAAAGCAAAGCCTGACATATGGATATGGAGCAAATGCATATGTTTATAAGGCTTCATGTACCTAGCCCAAGAATAACACGTACAAGAAAGAATAATATTGTTGTTAACTTCAACTTGATAGGTAATGTCATCTTTGGTAAACGAGTTGATGAACTAAAACCCATCTTCAAGAATATCATCAGTGTCATCAATGTGGTATTTCAGGTACAAAACAATAGAAAAATAAAATATTTGATAATAGAGACGTATAGAAATACTTTGAGACTGTATATAAGTTGTCTTTATTTATAAATAAAAAGTGTCCCTTTTTATAAGAAAACACAATCTGCTCTTGTCATTACGTCTTAGTTTCTTAAGGCTTTCTTCCTTTACTATATTTGGTTATTAGAGTGTATTTACTGCTTAACTAGTGTCGGTGTTACAATTATGACATCAAGTCATAAATTGTACTTCTTTAGCTCTTAGCTATTCTTTTCTCTTTTATACTAGAGCTTTAGGACTTCCTACTAAGTTAGCTCCATATCGATCTGACACAGTTTACCCGGCAGTATGATATAATTATATTAACAATCTTTAAGATATTATCTACAGTACTAACTGTAATAATTATTGGGCTGATTACTTAATCATTTATATAAATTTTATACTGACAAGATGATAGCTACTACGCTATCCCAATATGAATATGTTCTTATATGTGATAAATCCAACATCTGAGTGTCTGGATCACCACAATCAAGAGTGGCGTTCAGAGACATTGCTTTTGACGGTCTAATAATCATATTAGCATGCATGTATGCTGGAACAGCTTCAGCAGACATCTCTATCTTCCTTTGTTGTCTTTGGGTAGCTGTCATTGGGCCACAGCGCATATTGATTCTGATACTCTCCTCTTTGAAGTAGAACTCTACTTCGTTTGTCAGTATGAAAATCAGTCAATCAAATCTTTTGTTGCGACTGCGGCCTAAAAAATGAGTTTTTAGCTGGTTGTGCCACTGGAGAAATGACCCTGAATACCCTTGTGTGAAGGTTCATGGTTACATGTGGATATTTAGAGCAATTTTTCATCTCAGCATGTTTTTTGGTGTACATGTTTATAAAGTCATGTTGTAATTTTTTATTGGCTTGGATATAATAACCATCCAAGTTATTTTATCATTATTATTATTATTATTATAAAGTTTGAACAAATAAAGTAAATGTAACACTCACTGGAGAAATGACCCTGAATACCCTTGTGTGAAAGTTCATGGTTACATGTGGATATTTAGAGCAATTTTTCATCTCAGCATGTTTTTTGGTGTACATGTTTATAAAGTCATGTTGTAATTTTCTATTGGCTCGGATATAATAACCATCCAAGTTATTTTATCATTATTATTATTATTATTATAAAGTTTGAACAAATAAAGTAAATGTAACACTTGTTTCCCTTTTATCTTAACATTTATAACAAAATAAACACCATGTCCTCTACTTCTGAACTTTATAATAAGAAGTGCTATTGCACAAAATGCAGCGATAATCAACAAGGCTACAGCTTTGTTTCTACACGAACCCTCCAGTGTCACAATAAAAGAGCAAGATATGAAGACATGGAAAGAAGTGAAAGAAGTATGTTTTGTTTTTCATTTTCATTTTCATTTTGGTTATTTTATATAATGTTTTATTTCAATAGATGTATCTGTTCAAAGAAATCTCATGGATATTGATTTTGAAAGTAAGAAATGTTAATTGTGATAAAAAGAGAAGTAAACTAAAAATTGAATTCTATATGTAGCTACATCAAACCAACAAACCGGACCCATAGAAGCAATGAACGGTCAGACCAACTCGCCTGTTTGGGAAGGAGCCCCAATTTCTGACGATGAGGTTGCTTTTAGCAATGAGTCGAATGGCGAAAGCAGTGATGGTGATGAAAATGACAATGACGAAGAAAGCAATGGCGGTGAAGAAAGTGAAGACAATGAAGAGAATATTGTTGAGATTGAAGTCAAAGAATTCGATACTGAAGGTCAGTCCGTGTTAATTAACTAATAAAAAAAGACCCAAAAAAAATTCAAGGAAAAGAACCAAAAAAGAAAAATCTGAAAAAAGGGGGGGTGTTAATTTTTTTTGTTTTTTTTTACAATAGATCCTTTTGCCACCCCAAATATGCCTGAAAATCCGGTACACAGGTTCATTGCTACTTTTGTGGTAATGTTTGCTTCCCGCTATGTGGTCAATAAGGGCGCTGTTGTGTTGATCGAATTCATCAACAAGCTCTTGTCGATTTACGAGCAGGATTTCCAATTGCCCGTGAGTCTTTCTGGTCTCCAAAGCATGACAGGATTCTCAGCCATGACAAAAGGGATTAAGAGATTTGTTGTTTGTCAGGATTGCCACAAGGTGTATGAGGAAAGTGTACCTGCTCCTTTGAATTGTGATTTCGTAAAGCTTGGTGCACATACCGCCTGTAATTGCAAATTAATGGTCCAATCATTTTCTGGTGGTTTGGTCGCAAAGAAGTCTTATGTATATCAGTCTCTCACACGTGCTCTTAAAATTCTTTTCCTCCGTCCCGATTTCGAGCAAAAGATCATGCACTGGAACCAAGAATTCAAGATCACTGATACATTGTGTGATGTTTACGATGGTGAAGCCTGGACTGATTTGAAGGACAATGACAATGAAATTTTTGTTGAGCATCCTCGTTCATTGATGCTGACATTAAACATCGACTGGTTCCAGCCTTTCAATGGTACTAGCTATTCCTGCGGTGCTATCTACCTGGTGATTAACAACCTGCCTAGAAGTGAGCGGTTTAAAGCAGAAAATACAATCCTTGTTGGCCTCATGCCCGGACCAAAAGAGCCAAAATCAGAAGAGATCAATCATTATCTCAAGCCATTAGTCGATGAAATGATACAGCTCTATCTTGGAATACAGATACCCACCTACCAGCAAACAGATGGTGCAACAGTTCGTGCAGCCTTATTGATGGTTGCATGCGATATACCTGCTGCCAGAAAGACTAGTGGGTTCACCACGCACAACAGCACATGCGCCTGTTACAAATGCGACAATCAATTTTCTTGTCTAACAGGCACTTCTTCTATCGATTTCCGTGGATTTGATTGTGACCAGTGGCGCCATCGAAGTGATAGAGCAAACCATGTGCATGCTGAGGAGTGGAATAGTGCGAGTACACCCTCAGAAAGGCAGCAGCTGGAGGTCGAATATGGTGTTCGATGGTCGCAGTTGTATCGCCTTGGATACTTTGATCTAGTACGTGGAACAATCATTGATCCCATGCATAATCTTTTTCTGGGAACACCAAAGAGAATGATTGAAACATGGACAACAATGAAAAACAATGAAAAACAATGATCTGCTTGCAATGCAGACAGTTGCAGCAATGATGATATTGCCCAGCGACTATACCAAGCTAAAACCGAAGATAGGAAAGGGCTTTTCCCACATGAAAGCAGATGAGTGGAAGTCTTGGGTATTGGTGTACTCTCCCATGCTTCTAAAACCAGTTCTTCCATCCAATATGTTCAATGGCTGGATGCACTATGTAAAAGCATGCCGTATACTTGTAAAGCCGTCAATCAGTTTCATCGAAATAGACCAAGCACACAGATATCTACAAGAATTCTGTCAATCTTGTGAAGATACATATGAACCAAAAGTCCTCACCTGCAACATGCACCTGCACCTCCATCTTCATGACACAATTCGTGATTTTGGACCTGTGTATGGCTATTGGCTCTTTGGTTTTGAGAGATACAATGGTTTGTTAAAGAATAATAAGACAAACAGAAAAGACGGGTTTGAAACAACCTATATGACAAAATTCACTGCAGATGCATACAAAGCTGATTACGTACGAAATACGTTATCATGTCCAAGCCTCATTCCATTCCTTCCTCTTTTCGAAAAACTTACCTCTACGACCGCACCTATAACGACCTATGCCACTTATGCTCCAACCAACCAACAACCTTTCCGACTGCAACAATTTGTAGACTCATCCTTAAGTCGAGCAGCACCTATCAAAGGCAATGAACCACTCCCCCCATCCACCTTTCCTTTACAGTCCTTAAAAGAATCAACAATGAGTGATATTGATTATCCTCAATTGTTAGATTATTATAAAATCGCCTATGCCATGCCCAATCTCATTTCTTACCACGATGCCAGATTGTCACAATAATTTGTAAATAACCGAATCACAAAATTGAAATCAATTGATCTCCTTGGCCAAACATATATTGGGAACAACAGTTCTGGTAAGTGCGGGTCACTCGTTCAAGCTTTCTTCCGTAGCAGCAATGGCCGAACTTCAAGCCTATATACCGGACAAATTCAGTATCTTTTTATATATTCATTTACTCTGCCTCCTCATCCAAACCACCGAGCATCAACATTACATCAAGACCAGCATGTTTTTGCATACATCTGATGGTATAATTTGACAAATGACAATGAACACAGAGATGAAGGTATTGCAATCTGCTTGCCAGAATTCTCTGCTGATAATTATCACAGCATCTTGCCTGTACATCGCATACACTTAGAGGTTGCAACTGCTGTAGATGTAACTGATATGAACGAAGAAAGAATGCTGGTCATTCCTATGCCAAAAAAATACTATGCCTGAAGCCTTTATGAATAATTATGCACTATAATTTTTTATGAGAATAATTAAATAAAAAACAAAGAACAAGTAATGCCTCTTTATGTATTTTTTTGGTTATTTAAAGTATAAGACGTTATGAATGAAGAAAAAAGAACAAAAAATATAAACTTTATTTAGGGCCCGTTTCTAAGAGCCCACTGAGGAAACTGTGATGCAATTGCATCAGGGACTGGTCCTTCAACGGTTTCGCCAAAAGCACGTGACAGCAATTGATGGCTATTTAAGCCTAAATCAGCTACCACTTTGTTGTCAACAAGTGTGATGAAGTGGTTGTACTATATTAAAGACATTAATATTTTATTCAGTATAATACAATATAATATATTAACTAAATTAAATATTTCAACTTTCAAAAAACTAAGTACCTCATCACTTCTCCAACCTGAACGACGAAGACAAAGCCCACTATAAGAAACATGAGGCAAAGTGCCATCGTCTGACTCACCAACAGACATAGCCTCTTCTATAATGAGACCAGAGCAATCTCTTTTCATCTCGTCATCAATAGCAGACTTGTTAGACTGGTACGCTGTTTTGCGACGTTTCAAGTGCTGTTGAAAATATTAAATTAGTTTTCTTTTTTTGCTTTACATTAATGACTTAGATAAGAATTATTCAAATAATAAATAAATAAAGTATAACTTACCTCCTTTTCGCGGCTACTCCTTCTGTTGCGAGCATTGTCTGACTTCTTTTTAGCCTGAGACTTATTAGCTGCACGCTTTCTGCTAGTGAAGTTCGTATAGACAAAGTCACGAACATCACTTTTTCTCAGTCCTGCTCCTACGAAATTTCTTTCCAAGTAGGCAACGAGGTTTTCTGTCAGCTCAGTGTTTGGCGACTGGTTGAAGTTGACAGCCGTGTTCTACCTTGGCTTGCCATTGTTGGCTTGAATTTCAGCCAAATGTTTTGACTTGAACTTAGGGTCCCACAAATGCTCCCGAAGAAGTCTCTATTGAATCTTGGTAAGTTATTAAAGATATAATTTACTATATGTATGATACATACATAGGCTTTTGTTTTGTTGACTGATTTTGCATCAGAAGCCATGGTGGAAAAATCAGCTACATTCATTTCCATGCTCACAGGAGCAACAGCATGCACTAAAGCCATTGGCTGACTCTGCAAAACAGCAGACACAGGAGTGTTCGAAGTTTTTGCTTTGATATCAGCAACGTCTTTCATGACAGTGGTCATGTCACGATGCAAGATGGCAAGAGAGTTTGTCATCTCTCTCTCAGCAGGAGTGCGTCGAGTGGGATAGCTTTCATTTTGGTTAGACATATTCTATTAATTTAAAAATATAAGTTCAAATATGTATTAACTGTTAATGCTTTTATATTCTTTGAATAAATTTCTATTATACACTACAATTATATTTATTATCAAACATACCAAAATAAAAGACAGAAAAAGATGGGGAGAGAGAGAGAGAAAGTGTGAGTATAAGTAAGAATAATTGTAAGAGTGCGTGAGCAAGAGTGAGTAAGATTGTAGCAAAAATGTATATTTATATTTCCAAAAAAAAAAGGATGTCTAGTCTTGATTCATCTTGGTTAAAAAAATATATCTAAAGTAACTTCTTGTACACACACTGTGTAAATTGATACAAAGATTGCTTTTAGATACTACACCATTATATCTATTATGCTTTTTGGATATTTTTTTTGAGTTTCATTTTTTTTAATTACCTATTTTGTTTTTTGTATTTTATTTACTTATTTTTTTTATTTTTCCATATTTTTCCATATTTTTCCTTATCGACCATTTTCTTTTCTTTTTTTTCTCTTTCTGATTTTTGTTATAACTGTGAATTTTACTGGTAAGATACATTCTTCTTAAAAATACTTCTGTACAGACAACAACAAGATTAACACATTCTGTTGTCATAGATACATATATACTCTCTTAGTGTTTTACTATATTCGCAAACTTTTTTGGTAACATATCTTCTTTTTTTTTAAAGCAATTCTTTTCTTCAAATATAACTAAATAATAATTATTATTTCAGTTGTCATAGATACTAGCGTGTTTTTTCCTTCTGATGTATTCTCTTTACAATAGCCATCTGGATTAGTCCAGGTTAGTAACTATACTTCATGTCATCATCATATAAAATTATTCTGACTTTTCTCCTTCTTTTTTATAGACAATATTGCCAAAAATATTCCCTACAATTAAACAAGACCATCAACACGGTAATATTTTATTTTTTATTTACTTTTAATATTTATCTGACAGAATATAATTTTTATTACAGATGAATGTTCATCTGCCAAACACGCAATGAATCAAGAACCTCTATCTCTTGGTGCCATCATTGACATGGTAAGACTTCTTCTTTTATTCTCTTAATATGTATGATAGTATTATTTATACTGTATATTAATATATGTTTTTTACTAAAGGTTATATCAACTCTTGACAAGTACTATCTAGGTCTACAAATAAATTGACTTTCTTTGGGTACGTTCATTACATATTCTGTCACCCAATTCACTCAAACTAACTTCTCTATATTATTTTCATTGTTAAAGAAATTATACTTGACGCCATGCCTCGAACTCTCAAAGTTTTATTTTTATCTTCTTCAGTCATTATATTGTATGTATCCTCAAATTAATATATCACTCACAACATGTAAATATTTAAATACACATCTAACTTCTCTTCTATTATGTTAAATAGTATCTGTGCCAAAGATAACTACTGAATATGAGGGTTTACAAACATTATATATAAAGCACTGCTTGATTTGAGTCATATGAAGAATACTAGTGAAGACGGCCCGAGGCATATAATATTATTCCAATACTATCAACCTAGAATCATTCTATTTTTTCTAATAAATACAAAAATAAACTATAATTCAAACCAATAATAATTGAATATCAAGTAATTGGGGGAGCAGATAATCTATGACCTCATAATAAAGAGTGTTAATGATTGGCTTATAAGCAATAAAATGTCCATGGTTCTAACTATTTACTCAGGGATAGTTCAACAATACACATGCGACGTAGTCTCTGATTATTAACCTTTAACATGGAAACAGATTGTATTACAGCAAAAAAACAAAGTTTGAAATAAAGTTTTCTTGGTACTCTATTATATACAAAGATATAAAATTACTATTGACCCCAACTTCACTAGTGCTATCGAACTTTACACTTGTAGATAGCAGGTCTGTGCACATGTAACCAGATCAGCTTTGGTACCAGTGGAAATAGGCAAAACCCCACTGTAAAATGCGGAATATTCACAATAGTATGCCTGAATTTCCCCGTGTGTATTTATTGTTATTTTTCCAGTGTTACCATTGTTGAAGTGAATACGCTCAACCTCTTGTTCAAAATAGAACTCCATGTCATTTGTCAAGATAAAAATCAGTCGATCCAATCTTCTGATGCGTGCTCAACCAAAGTAGATTATCTTGAGTTGATTGTGCCATGATTCTACATAGTTGTTTGTCATATATCTCTAATGTTGTTGGCTAACATATGGGTGCCCCCATCTTTGCAACAATTCTTTGTTCTCAGTCTATTTCTTCTCAAAATATTTCAAAAACTGAGGTTGATCCTGAACCATCAGTTTAAAATCTTCAATTGCTCTTAGGAACATGTCTTCATTGGACTCAATGAGAATGTGTCTCAGGTAGTTCTTCAGTGCAGTCTTATAATTCCTAAGTTGTTCTGATGTATAAGAGGCATTAAGTTTAATCTTGCTGTCAAGGTTGTGCTGCCAAGCATAAAGAACATGAAAATCACAGTAGTGATTTGTAGCATGAGGTAATGCTTCTTTGATTGCATTAACCTCCATAATGCTACAGTCAATGGTGATATTCATTAGTACGAAGCTGCTCTTGATTCGAAGGTGGTCAAGCCAAAGTTTGATAGGTATGGCTGTCTGGTTGTTTGTCACCATGTATGCAACAGGGAATCCCTTTCCTGTTTGAGGATGGCGAGTGACCGAAGTATATAATACTTTGTTGCTTTTGGACGAAATGGAATGGGTGGCATCAAGACAAAAAGATTGCAAGATTCTCATGATTAACACTTGTATTAGTGATTGAAATCCAAAGACAACTTTTTTTTACCGTCATTATAAACAGAAAGATTGATTTCAAAAATGCAATAGTTTTGTTCTGCTAGCTTTACATTTAACCAGATGGAAATAGATGCATTTTCATCAGAAGCAAACATATATAACAAAGTAGTCATCTATTTTATATACAAGTATTTATTTGATATATAAATATTAATTTAATACGAAAGCTCTGTTATATTCATTGACAAACCTTTCTCATTCTGTTATAAATTTCTTCATAATTAGGCTTTCTAACGCCAACTCCCCAACTATCAATCTGTCTAAGAACTGAAATTCTTGTACTTATACAGCTGCTGCCACTTTTTAACTGATCTTCAATAATCTTTATGGCTTCAGAAGGCAAAGGAAGAGTTCTGACTTCGTCCCAGTCTCTAGAAACATGGTTTACATATGCCCTTGTTTGGCAAAATGTAACAACATTGGGGTTGTTGAGATGCTGTATGATTTTTAAGGCAGCTGTATAAGAGCATGCCTTCGTATCTTTCTGGGCAAGACGTAATTGGCAGTTTGTTATATATTGGCCAGCATGGTGGCATTTTTTAGTCTCTTCAAAAACTAAACCTTTTCCAGAATATTTATGCTTTTTATTCCATTTTGTTGAGCATAAGACATTTATTTGCTCCAGACACTTTTCCCATTCACTAGCTTTTACTAATATTGTCGAATTCAAAGGAAGCATCTTGATTCCTTCCAAAGGTGAGTTGATCAAGACTTGTTGAATGGTGGAAATATCATAAATAGTGTTGTTTATATTGTTGTTAGACATAATTGAAGTTTGTTTTTAAGAAAGAGGGAAGGGATTATTTGTCACAAAAAAATGCCATGTGTGGGATGCAAAAGTCACTGTCTGTCATTATAGTTAGAAAGCTACAGGACTAAATTAAATACTAATTCAAACTCTCCATAGGATAAAATAAGGAGATACCCTGATATAGACTATCTTACAATTCACTGTAAACGTAGCCAAATTGATCAAGCTTTAATAACACAGGAGTAAGCAAATAAGACAGAGGATAAAAAAATGATTTTTATTATTTGATTTGGGTTATCTTATATAGTTTTTGAAATGATTATTCATCTTTGACTACACTTAAGTAGTGTCTAGTAATAGTACAAATTATTATAAACTGATTACAAATTTCTAAAATTACAAACTGATGAATAATCATTCTAATTCCTGCTTCTTTTGTAATGACAAGTCACTAGAACTTGTATTACAAAAATTAAGCATGACAAATGTCAGTGTAATAATCTAAATAAAAGAAGAGACTTGGAAAGTATAGTGAAACTTCTTTTATTATGAAAATTGAGAGAGAATCAAAACATTGTGATCTTTTGCTCCCTTTATATACATTTTGATCTAAGGACTGTCTTATTTGTTTCAATAATTTAATTGTGTGCCTTCAGGTCCAGTCACACTCTTTTTTATAACATTGATATTCTGCCTACTCAGGAGTACTTGTGGACTTCACAGTCGGACATTATTTTGATGAATCCGTAAAATCTGAAAATAGTTAACCGCAGTCACTATGAACGAAATTGGTGTGACTGCCACTAATGGTAGTGGATATGCCACTAATTTATTTTAATTAACCAATCAAATTGGTTTTAGAGTTTGGTAAAAATATTAAAAAAAGGTGAAAAAGATAAAGTTGTATTTAAGAGCGAAATAACATAATATAAACGTTTTTTTTTTACATTTATATCATATAGAGAGTATAGCAATTTGATTTATTTATTTTTTATTTGAAATCATAAAACTTTTTTTTGTCTCATTGTCAAGATTGTTGTATTTTGACAATATCACTAATCAATGTGGCAGACCTACTATCTTTTCCACTAATTTACCGAAAGTGCAGGATTTAAATTAATTTTTTTATATTTTATTTTACTCAAATTTTTACTTTGCATTTTTCTCTTTTTCAACATAAATGAACATCATCTTGAAGTTATTTTTTAAGATGATAGTGAATCTATATAGCTACTTTATACATCTAATTTACATGACTTGCTCTCTATTTTATTATTACCTGTTTTAATTTATTAAAGTAAAAGTATATTTTAATTATCAAAAAAACAAAAAGTTATTTTTTATTGCTTGTGAAAATATCAAGGGAAAAAGAATAAGAAAAATGGGTATAAGGGGTATTTACAGTTTGATATATCTCAATTTTCCAGCAGTACTTTTCATGTCTTCATTAAATATATAGTATGGTGTGACAACTTTATATTTGGTTGAGTCCACAGCAGTTTGGACTAAACCAACTTGGTTTTGGATATCATTAAGACTGATGACTACTAATCTTTGATATATAGAGGCTGTCTCTAGAGTTCCGACTGGAATGAAATAGTCATAGTCCATGGCCGAGTGATCATTCATAACACTTACCAACACAAGAAACTGCCTGCAGCTTTTATTATGAGGTAAGATGTTATGGGTAAAATAAAAAATCACAGAGCCAACAAACTAGTGAATTTTACTAAGATTTGAATTAAAGTAATTAGAAGCTTCATTCTATATAGCTTTTGTTATGAAAAACTTACTTTTGGTATATGGCATGGAATTGTATGTAGTGGTTGCCTCGACGGAATTCAGATCTTTTTCTTCTATACATTTCAGAGCCATAGACATGGCTACCAATTAAAGCACAAGCTGCAATTTCGATTGTATTCATAGTATATTGTGGGTCAGTTTGATGGGAATTAGATTTGGTATAATAGGTTTGTAGTTCCTTGGTAAACGTGAGTAAATTGGTGAATTCTTTTATATAGGGTATTGATTCAAATAGACTCCATAGCCGGTGGTTTTGTTCGTGTGGTGAAGGGAGAGGAAGTTTCAGGTAATCGTCGAGTGATGTTCGATATGGCTTTATAAGGTTCAGCTGTTGTTCTATGTTGAATGCACAATTCAGATAACCACGTATTGCAAGTCTTTCGACCAAGTTCCCAGCATATTCACCAGAGAATACTCTACTTTTGATCAGTTTTGAGTATCTCCCAATCGTTCTCTCCATGGATCTAGTGTTATAGACCCTGAGATTCCTCATTTTTCTTGTTATATAACCAATGTGAGTCAAGTAGTGGTTTACTAGAGAAAATACACTTATGGACAAGCTGTTTTTGCTGATCTCGACTTGCAAAAACTGGTGCCAAATGCTAAAGTGACTACAGGTAAAGAAAGGTAAGCATCAGTATTATTCTTATTTTAAAAAATAAAAACTAAAGAATACATTAAAACTTACTTTTCCATTTCAACAATTAGCTCCTCATTCAAGCTCTATTGCAGTGAAATATAACAACCTTTCACCAAAGCGAGAAGTGCTTTTCGAGTAGCAGCTTTTGAGAAAAGAGGTACAAGGAGAGTAGGGATTGCATATAATAAAAAATCAATATAATTGATTGCTCTCACACCTTCAGTCTTAAGGATCAGATTATCTCAGCTGCCTTGAAATGATACAGGGATTCTTGATTGTAACAGTTTGATGCATTGACCAGCTGATAATACATCCTTTTTTGGCAATGAGAAGGTGTATCAATCTTTTAGCAAATGAGATCCTTCAGCATTTTTCGAGTAGTAGTTCTTGGTAGCTGTAGTAGTATTTGATAGTACTATTAGCTTGTGGATAAGCTTCCCTATACCATGACCAATTAAATGCATCTCATCCAGGCTGTAGAATGAAGACCCAGTAAAGGTAGGGAGCTGAGCAAAGATGTTGGACTCTTGAATGCTAGTATTCTATATATGTATATATAAAGTAATTATCAGTACAATGGGTTTTTTTTTTAAATATTTCTCTCTTTTTCTTACAGTGATTTACTTACAGGGTTGCCATTAACAAAGTCAATCATTGGCCTTAGAGGAGCACAACAGTTTTTAAAGTACATGTCTCTACCTCTTAAGGGGGCTTCACCTAATACTTCACATATGTAACATCCATATCTGTAATTATGATCTTTATGATGACAATACTTTGTAACCTATTTTGCCAATTTTGTAAGTCACCCTTTTTTGTTTTTTTTTCTTCTTCCACTTACTTGAGGAATGTCTCCAGATGCCATTACAATGTGGACTTTTGCTGCAATCCTTTCACCGTCAAATTTTTTTATAATCAGTTCATATTTGCCTAAGCTAATGACTTCAGCTATTATGGATAATAAGAAAGAATCAAGATCTACAGACTTTCTGGGTATAATGACAAGTTGAATAAGGTATTCATTGATATATCTTAAAAAGAGGAAAAATATGTAAGTTTCTTTTATGGAAATAATAATAATAAAACATCTTAAATGAAAGAAGCTAATTCTATTACCTTATCAATGGATCGTAATTTAAAATCATGGCATGTACAATTGTCAATTGCTGTTTTGATTTTTTCTGGTTTACAAAACCATCTAAGAACAAGGCAACAGCAACATTGTCAGGAGACTGGAAAAGGTGTTGGGTTTTGAGGGCTCTATACTCTTCTCCATCAAAGTAATCAGACAAATCACTAGATATAAGTTGTCTGTTTGCTCTGTAATGGAGTTTCTTCCTTGTGTCACTGTTGCTGAGGAGTCTAGCCAGTTGATTGCCTAGTGACATCATCTTCATTGTCTTCACCAGGACCAAATGGGCAAGGGTATCATCTGTGGCCTCCATGAACCTCTTACTGTCACAGTGAGGGCATTCTTCTTTGTTTTGGGTATTATTATACAACTTACAGGCATTCACGCATATGTCATATGCGTGAGGCTTTATTGCTGCTTTGTTCTTTAGTAAGGTATTTACAGGTCCAGCCCGAAGTATTTCTGGAGAATACTCTATGGATTTATCACAATAGTTAGTTTTTTGAGATAATTAAAAAGAATTTGGTTGAGTATATTGTACCTTTTGAAAGTTTATCATGATCCTAAAATACTATGTTCATTAGGTTGGCAAGCTGATGATGACACTCTGTAGATACATTGAATGAAGTGACAATATCATACAGCTCAATACTCAACAATTGTGAAGTAGTGAAGGTATTCTCAGTAAAGATATTATCATTGTATATATGTCCTTCATCACCAGCCTTAAAATTACAGGAGGCTTTATAGGTTCTTGGTTTGAATGGGTCAAAAGATATGTCTGTTAAACACAATTAGTATTCAAAAGATTGTTTTTTTTCTGGTAGATTAATATAAATGTTTACCTTCTGTCATATAGTCATCTACTGGAGTTGACAAGTCTTCATTTTCCAAATGAACGTGAGTAGAAGAACTAGCAGAAAATGTTGAGCCAGTATTTTATTTATGGATTTGCTTATGGTTCCGGAGCTGTTTACTTGTAAAACAATCTAAGTTGCAAACGTCACAAATGTATGAAGAAATGTTATTGAGACTTCTTGCTCTTTTGTTTGATGGATTCATTTTTATAAAAAGTTGGTGCTTGTGATGTGGATGGTTTGTATACAATAATAAATGGTATTATCTAAAGCTTCAAATAAATCATATATTTCTCTTTTTATACTTTTTTTTACAAACCGAGCAGAGAAGCTATTACTGGTCAGCAACATAATTTTATTGGTCTTGTAATTGCATGAATTTCTCTCAGTTTGCAATCTTTTGTTCTTTTGTTATTTTTTCCATAAGTAAATGCCTTTCTTTCTGCTATTTTTTCTTAACTTTATTTTATCTACGCGAACATATACAACATAAACAACATCTCTGAAAACATAAATCTGAGCACAGTGAGAACTGTAGTTCGTGAAGAACTTTCTGATATTTGGGCTTCTGTTGCCAAAATTGCAGAAACTGTTACCAGTCAGCAACAGTTTGTAAGAGAAGACATATTACACAGTTTTCATGCAGGTAATGCAAGCATAATATTTTATCTTTTATATAATAACATTTACTTATAAAATCACTTTATTAAAAGGTGAACAAAGTGCTACACAAGCCAGAATATCTTACTTAGTAAATCATCCAGATGATAGAGGAGTAAGACATATTCCTGCTACAATGACTGAGGCCTGTGTTGGTTTTATACCAACAAGAACCAACAAGATGCCAAGTGCAACTTCCAGAATTAATGCACTCATAAATTTTCTGTGGAAGAAGCAACAGAGAACAGATGTTAACATATCCGCAGAAGAGCAGAAGCTCATTAGACTCTAGTTCCATATGTATACAAGGCAATGCCGACATATCATGCATGAAGATGGCATTGTAGAGACAAACTGGGGAAGATTGAGTAGTCAACAAAAGTTGTACTACTCCTTGAGACTCAAGGAGTTAATCTTCTTGAACTACCAGTTCGCTCTACACAAATGCAGAGATCAATGGGCTGCTGCTCTTCTCCTTCAAGAAGTGATGAAGGCTGAACGCCAAACAGAGAAGTGGCGAATTGTATATATTACATTTAGTCTCATGCAAGATATTGCATTAATACTTTTCTTTATAAAAAAATATGCAGGCAAAGTTGAGCGGAGAAGTTCAAGAAGAAGAGTTGAGATATGTATAGATTATTCAAACGTAAAACTTAATACACTGACTAAACTATATTTTATAAGTAGCCTTGGTGGGCAGAAAGTAGTGTGGCATCCTCACCACCAAGAAGAAACATGCTGAGCCATTGTGTTTAATTTTTTTTGAACTCCTTATTGTTTCTGTCCTCCACAACAATAAAAAAAATTTTCTCTTTACAATTACCCTTTTTTTTAATAAATGACAAATCAACTCATTTCCTCTACTTTCTTCCATTGCTTTTCCTGTAATCACATTCAAACAACATGCACCACTCAAACTTCAAGACACTCTTGATATAAAATTACTACAATTGTGCTTTGATTAAAAAAAGACTAATGCAACTAGAAAAACACATTTTTTGCAGTTTTTTTTCTTTCAAGCAGCTACAATATAATATGCTCTTGACTTACTTTCACAAAATACAGCTAATGTAAGTTACTGTCTTGTTAAACTGATAATGTATAGGGCATACTAAACAATCTGATCAGTTATTAATAAGTAGGTACTTCTAATTATCTGAGGCATATACTGCAGTATAATAGCTACCAGAAAATCTTCAAATGCAAACAAATTATAAGGGTAAGCTTACTAGGCTATGTGTATTTACTTTGTATATTAACTTATTTTTGTAGATTTCGTCTTTATTCACAATTACTTGAGGCTGTTAATGAACATACTTGAGATAATTACAAAAAAATACTTTTAAGTATGTATATTTATAGTATTCTTTACTTTAACTTTACACAACACTAGAATAGAAATGCTTAAACATTCTTTCAATAGAAAAGTATCAACAATTATAATTCATAACAAAGAATCCCATCATCCATAGCTAATATATCTAAAGGTATGTATTACTCATATAACTAATATATGAGTTAGTATATGTGCAAGATATATTGCTAGTATTATTATTAAGCTTGCATATGAATATGTATCATTATATGCCATATTAAAGACATAGTATACTATATTATATTATATAGTCCATCGTATAGTCCATTGTATATTTCTATTGTATATTCTGTTATATATTCTACTGCACAGCAAGCATATGAATAAAAATAAAATCTACCAAATTTACTACCAATTTTTCCATATATGGATTTACTACCATACTTTTACTACCAATCTATTTGAAACTAAGCCAATCAAACATACTGCTTTACTATTCAGTAAATTAGTGGCAATACCACTATGATTAGTGACAAGCATAGCTCATTTACCACTAATTTTTTCAATTAAGCATAGTGTGGTCAGCTACCAAAATTTCTAAAAATTAGTGGCAGAACCACACACAAAGGTGATGTGGCAATACCACTATGATTAGTGGCAAGCATAGCTCATTTACCACCAATTTCCTCTGCTTTAGCATAGTGTGGCCAGCCACCAAATTTCATGCAAATTAGTAGTATTGCCACATCAATTTCATTCATAGTGAGTACTTCTTTATGCACAGTAATATCTTTCTGAGCATTAACTGTAGTATAATGAATATTTCTTTAATTAAATATAAATAATAACTACTGTGGATAATGTGCAGTATTAGTTTAGAAAACTATATAAGACAATTTAATTCATATCAATAAAAAGTAACTTTTATCCTCTCTTTCATTTTACATATACTCCTTGATCCCCAGTGGGTTTGACCTTTTGACTTTGCTATAGTAAAAGGAAGACCATTCCAGATCAGGAACAACACAAAAATGATAATAGGAAACTATACAAGAATGTAAAATGTATTCTCTCCGACCGGGAATTGAACCCGGGTCTCCCGCGTGACAGGCGGGGATACTTACCACTATACTATCGAAGACATATATATTATGTCATGACGCAAATGTAAAAAATGTTTAGCATTAACCAAAAACGTATATTTGTTTGATGTGACATCAACTTATGGACAGATTATTAAGTTATGGACAGTGCAAAGTCGTGACTCCATCTCCGGACACAACAAAATCCGATTTCTTGGATTTATTTTCTCTCCACCTCTTTTTCCTTTTTTCTTGCTATTGACATTTAAATTCCCACTAGACTTTAAATGCTTTTCCCTTTTTTCTATTTCTTCCTTAATTTTTATTTCCTTTTTAGCTTATTTCCTTTTGCATTGCACTTATTCCTTTACACTTCTTGATATTACTTCTTTAGTATACTTCCCGAGAGTTCATATTTTTTTAATAGTTTAATTATTTTTATTTTTTATTATTTTTGATTATTTTCTTTTGTGATTATGCCTAAAGACCTATATACTCTTCTAAATAATCATCATTTAGCATAAGATGTATCTAGATTGTCACCTTGTATGCAGTTGTCAATTAATATAAAAGAGAGACGTTTTTATTCCAATAAAATTTATTCACTTTTTCTCTATATTTCTTTTAAACATTGTCACTGAGCTTGAGCTATTGTTCTGCAAGAAATACTAAGTTACACACTGTTAGGATCTACAAGTACTGTCTCACTATTTGTCTGTTTGCCTACTTGTTCATTGTCTATTTGTCTGTTTGTCTATTCGTCCATTTGTCTGTTTATCTGTTTACCTATCTATCTGTTATCCATATATCTGCTTCCATCTATTTCAAGTTCCATTCATTATCTAAATCCCTTCTTATTGGATTGTCTTGAGCAAAATCACAAGAATATAACTATACATATAATATATATTATACTTCTGATCATTTGCACTACACACCATAACTCAACACGCATCAGTTACATGTGTTGTGAACAAGTCAGGCATTGGTCAGTTTCTGGTGATGGACACCAGATGGTGAGTTTCTTCTGTGGTTTGGTCTGGTGGTGAGCCGTGATGGATAATACCGGATTTGTAGATGTTGATCTCAATGGTGAGTTGACCGAGTGACATGTCTTGAGGGACAGGAGTGGTCCCCCAGGTTTCTTGGAAAATCTTGTTGCCAATACCTCTTATACCCAAACACCCAATTTCATTCTGTTCCTTAAATAATTAGAATAACCATTTACATCATCATCTCAGAAACACCTGCCACCCACTAAAAAAATTATATCTTTTTCCCCTAATTTTATACACTTCTTTATTGCCAATATTTATTTACACTATTTTTTATTACATTTTTATTAGACTTCATTATTATACTATTATTATACTTTTTTATTTTACTTTACTACATTTTTATTATATTATTACTTTACCTTTATTCAACTACTATATTTTTACTATACTTTTATTTTACTTTCTATATTTTTCTATTCCACTTCTACTATCAACACTAGTTGCATGTAGTAAAATTTTCACTTGACTTTTTTTTCTTTTTCTCAAAAAATTATATTAACTAAACATTTTTGTTTATAAAAGAAACAACCTTTTCAATCAATAAAATCATCATTCTATCCTTGATCTTATTTATTTTTGTCTGTTATTATTATTATTTTTCATTTATACACTGTTGTAAATGAGTATTAACTACTGCTGTAATTGAGAATAAGTCTGAAGAAAATAATATAAGGCCTCAGCTATTCCAGTCAAAGGTGTCTACCGATTACTTTATTATTTAACACACAGGTTTAGCATGCATGATAGTGATTATATTTCATATGATGATATCACCATAATATGGGATACATCAGTGGATTATTATAAGCATAATTATAACTCATAAACACATTTACTTTCGATGTTAATACTTCATTGGGACTACATACATTTATATAATTAATCATATATTAATTATCCCAAGATCACGTTGCTCTGATTAAGGCTCAGATAGGATCGATTATCTGACCCCAGTCATATAATTTTCCCAATCCAAAACAATATAAATAGCAGTAGTAGTTCAGTGTAGAAACCTGGTCAAACTTTGATACAAAATCCTTTCTCAATAAACAAAACCTACACAAGTTCTCACGAATCTTCGTTTCTAATTTCAAATCTTCAATTCTTCCTCTTAAAAACTTCTTCAACTTCAACCACCACAACAAATACGTATCTGGCTAGCAGATTTAGATGGCTGTTCTAATTGTTGGGACAGCTCAAGGAGGTATTTCTTTGCAAGAGGAAGAGTACAGATATCTTCATGAACATCACCAGAAGTATGCTCAGTATGATCTTTTATTAAAGTTATCTCATACCACTCTGGTGTCTTAAAGAATCCTCTGACATGAAGAAAAGCAGAACACTTATTTTTCTTAGTTTGTTTCTGAACTACTCTCATGGCTGCCTTGGATTCATAAGTGCTAGCACAATGACACATATACTCCTGGGAAAAGTATATCCTAATATCACTGTTTTGGCTTCTTCAGCAGTAATATCAGTAGGTTGCTTGTTAGAATTACGGATAATCCATTTGACTACACAGGATTCACCAATTTCTAGCAAGCAATCTCTCCACTCAGATGTTCTAACTTTTATAGTAGTATCAAGTCTAAGAGTCATCACTCCAGGAACAGATGTACACTCCAATGCTTCAGAGATTGTTGCAAAGTATAAATGTTTTCATTGAATTGAATGTTGTTTGTTGACATATTTAGTGAATAGTTATTTGAAAATAAAAACATGTGATTTAAAGGATATAGAACCTTTGTTTCAAATAAACAATTCAAAAACAAAAGAAAGTATTAACAGTTACTATATTGGTTAATAATTTTCCATCTACCAGGAAATATATACTTTTGTTACTGCACATAATAAGGTACTGTGGTTAACTATCTTCAGATTTTATGGATTCATCAAAATGTCAAGTCTCGATCTGGTATTTCTTTTCTGGCACTTGTAACTAAGTTGCAGAATCAATACCACTGGGGATTGTCAAGTTTATGAATAGTTTTTAGATAAGAATAAAGATGCTTTTTATTAAATATATTTCTTGACTATTTATACAAAATGATAATTGATTTCTGGCTAAAAGAATAGCTATGATAATATATCTTAGATGCCTGTTGTCCAGTAATATCTTCTACAAGTATATCTCCCATCTTAAACATCTAAAACATATATGAAAGTCCAATCGGCAAAGTCAAGATCTTTTATCCTAAAAAGTCAACTCTTACTGGTTGCTTATAACTACCAATTTTGTTCACTAATGTCAACTCTGACAAAAATTGTCGGACATTATTTTGATGAATCCGAGAAATCGGGATAATTGACCACAGCAGTTCTGTATGTCAAAGATACCTCATAGATAACGAACCGCAGTAATGTCTTGTAAAGATCAACCACAGTAACATCTTCTGAGCATCAACCGCAGTAAAAGGACTTCTCTTGTAATTAAATAGAGTATAATAGTTTACTGCGGATAATGCGCAGTATTAGTTTAGAAAACTATATAAGACAATTCAATTCCTATCAATAAAAAGCACCTTTTATCCTCTCTTCGATTTTACATATACTCTCCGATCCCCAGTGGGTTTGACCTTTTGACTTTGCTATAGTAAAAGGAAGACCATCCCAGATCAGGAATGACAAAATAATGTCCGACACAATCCAGAACAAAAACAAAACGTTAGTGTTGCTGCCCACTACAGGGGTCGAACCTGTGACCTTGGCGTTATTAGCACCACGCTCTAACCAACTGAGCTAAGCGGGCACTGCTCTTTCACTTAAGCATTTATTTATCTAGTTCCAAAATTTTATTTTTGACGAATCCACATATAAAGTGTATCCATCCATCAACATCTTTACGCAAAACGATCCATCCATCACGAAAAACGTACCTCCCATTGCCAAAAGTAATGCAGTCCTTGTCCTTGGTATCCCAGCTGTCAGCAAAAAAAAATTTCAGCTCAATCAGACAACATCACGCCATCTGCATTCTCAATCCCAATGGCCAATTTGCAAATCGGCAACATGCAGGGATTGCCAACTGAGCTTACCTCATTCCTGACAACATTGCAGGCACAAATCATGAATGTGCAAAACAGAACCGACCAGTTGGAGCGACTTGCAGCAGAGAATGCAAGATTAACCACTGAATTGGATCAAGCTAGAACAACAATTGCTAATCTGCAGAAGCAATTAGGATTCCAGAGTGCACCTGAAAAAAAACTTTTCACAAATTTCACTTTCGAACCCAGCCAGCGCAGTAGGTGCTCCTGACAAAAACAAAGAACCAGGTCTGGAAGCCTCCACTTGGGCTAGTAAAGCCAGTGTTTCTCTTTCTGTAACTGCATCAAAAATGTCTGCTGTTCCCTCTGCTCGCCATATTGCAGCTTCTGTTCGTATGTTTGCTCTTCCTTCTGGTCCTTCAGGTTATGAATATGTTTATATTCCAAGATCAAGACGCCTTAAGCACAAAGAAGTCCGTTCCTCTCTCCGCACTCTTGGGGTAGATTCTTCTCGACTTTTGGACATTAACTTCCCAGCCAGAGGTGTCATTGGCATCCTTGTTCATGTCCAGTATGCTGATACATTTAAGGCCAAACTGACAACTGCTTCTGTTGAGATTTTGGACGCATTTGATCCACTTGATCCTGATAATGTTGCTGATTCTAAGTATGCATCTCTGTACACTCATGAACTTGCCAACACTGCTGCCATGCTTCACCATGATAGATGTCTCCAAGCCCTACAGTTCTTGCGCCCACACGTTGCTATCCCAGTTGGTCACTTCTTTTTTGAGGAAGGGTGGATCAGTGAAGATGAAATACCAACACGTACTACTCTTACCAATGCTACTGGCGGGTCTTTGTTCAAATGTCAGCGCAGCTCATCAGTCACTATGTCTGAATGAGTAATCTCAATATCGGATTATGGAATGCCAATGGCCTGCAACCCAGAGCCATTCAAGATACCCTTCAACACTGTCAGTCCTTACATATGCTCTTCATTACAGAAACATGGCTTCTCTCTCCCTCACATCTTCCCACATCATGGTCACAAATTCACTTGTATGGGTCTCCTGTAGCTGGCACCTATAGGGGCTCTATGGGTGTTTCTGTTCTCATATCATCTCACTGTCCTTATGCCGTCACTCAAATACCTATGCCCTCCAAATATGCTCTGGCTGTCAAAATTGGCTCACTCAGAATTGTATGCTTATATCTTCCACCAAATATGCCCACTCATGATGTCCTACATGTACTCTCTTCCATTCCTTTAACACATGATACCATTCTTTGTGGAGACTTCAATGCAAGACTTGGCTCTGTTACTGGTGACTATGCATCAAATTCTCATGGACTGGCACTATGTTCTTGGATAGAAGAGAGATCTCTATCAGTTGTAAATGCAGATCTTGCACCTTGCATACCAACATATATTTCTTTCCGCAACAATTATGAAATCAGCAGTATTATTGACCTCTTTATAACTAATATGCCACTCATCAATCCTTCTCTTCATATTGCTACTGACTTGTCTCTTGGATCAGATCATTGCCTTTTATCACTTTCCTTTACCTATGATCTACAGCACTCTACCAATATGCCACCACCATTACGCAAGACATGGAACCTCTCACGCCTCAATGAACCTGATGTCCATGCTCTTTATGCTCATACCTTCAATCAAAACTCGACCTCCCTCCTTTCCACCTTGCAAGACATTGTACAGAATCCACCACTCACTAGACCCAACATTGATGCTATCACTGATGAGTTCAATTCACTCATTTATGACTCATTAAATAGCTCAATTGGACATCGACCCTCTCGCCCAAATCATTGGAAATCCTTCTGGAATGCAGCTTTGCAAACAGCAGCAGATCGTCGTAACCAATGTTACAAAAAATGGCGCCTAGCAATAGGTATTGACAAAGTTGTTTGGTGGACTAAACACAAGCATGCACAGGCCGAATTCCGATCTCAGGTTCAGCAAGCAAAACGTCAGTCTTGGCATGTCTTTTGTCAGTCTATGGAACGTGACTTCAGCAAAGCAACATCAAAGATAAAGCAGTTAAAACGCCGTAGACAGCCGCAACATACTTTCCAGCATGATGATGGACCAGCCGTAGCAGCAGCAACAATGTGTGACTATTTGGCAACAGTATATAGTGGACATATACTTCCAGCAACCCGACCACCAGCACCAATGACCACTTGTAACAGTGTGCCTTTTGCCTCTGATGACTCTCCCTTTACCTCACCAATTGTAGAGGAATTCATGCAATTTATGCCTAACCGCAAGGCACCAGGACCAGACCATATCAGAGCTGAAATGCTAAAACCTGTAAAAACATATGTCTCACTCATTCTTACTTTATTATTTACAGTTTGCTGGCAATGGTCATATGTTCCAAGTTTGTGGCGCCAAGCCCAGGTCTTCCCAATCTTCAAGAAGGGTAGTCCAACTGACCCGGCAAACTACCGACCAATCTCCTTGACTTCTGTACTGCGTAAGCTTTTTGAGATGTGTATAGCCCCCCAGTTACACAAGTACTCTCCTCCTTTGGATGTGGCTCAAGGTGGTTTTCGTCCTCGCCGTGGTGCTTTGGATCAAGCTCTCTGTCTCCATGATCTGATGAAAGCCTATTATCACCATCATAAGCACTACCCTGTTGTTGCATTTCTGGATATCAAGGCTGCCTATGATACAGTAGATCGACGAATCATCTGGCACGCTTCACAACAACGTGGCACTCCACCAGCCCTTTTGGGCCTCTTAGTTAACATGTTTGACAATGTCTCCATCTCTGTCCTTCTGGATAACTTTTCTTCACACTCGTTCTCACCTGCCACTGGGGTTCTCCAAGGTTCTGTCCTCAGTCCACATCTGTATTCAATATATATCAACTCCCTGCCCCCATTGCTCTGCACAGTTGCTCACTCACAAACTACAACCCATGTTCCATCACCCTCTCCTACCTCATTGGATGCATATAATGCTCTTCTTGCTCCTTCAGGTGTAGATGGCTTTGGACATATTCATTTCTCAACACCCATCAATTCTCTGCTCTTTGCCGACGATGTAGCTATTTTTGGTTCTCTTTCAGACGTTCAGGCCATGCTAGACCTTGCTGCAGACCACTCTTTTACTCTTGGATATCGATGGAGCCCCACCAAATGTGAAGTTATATATCCCAAAACACGTGCAAGCTCGCCAGTTTCTCTTCTTTTATATGGTCAAGTTCTCCCTGCCACTGACCTGTTTATTTATCTGGGTGTTCCTTTTGCCAATAAGGGTATTTCTTCCAAGTCCATTGCCACTCATAGACGTTCTGGTACACTTGCTACAATGGCAACCCTAAACTCTGTTGGTGCTTGTTGTTCTGGTTTTTCTCTGCTGCTCAGTTCACGATTGTATAAGACCTTTGTCCGCCCAAAGTTTGAATATGGTTTGGCAATCTCCACTCTACTGAAACAAGATATCAAAGTGCTGGAGTCCATTCAAGATAAGTGTCTTTGCATGATTGTTGGGGGGCATGCCACGTCCTCTACAATTGTGTTAAAGCACATCTGCAATCTGCCAAGTATGAAGTTTCGTGCCGATGCTCTTATGGCCAAGTTCTGTATAAGATCACGCTTTTTGCCAGCCCAGTGCCTTCTGTCTCTTTTGCACCATCATCATACTGTCTATTCTTCACTTGTCTCCTTGGGAAAAACCCATCTTCTGTCCAATCTCCCTCCAACACTCAAACTTCGAAGCCCTAGTGCTGTAAAAAATCATTTTGAAAGCATTAGAGAAGCTGGATTTGCAACCTTTCTCCAGTCCAATACGCAAGTTCTCATTCAAGCATGCCGCCCAGTTCTTGGAGTTGATCCAATCTTGTTTTTGCCAGCCTCACGTGTGGAACGTAGCCATTTGATTCGTTGGAGAATGGGGCAGTTACCAGGCAAACCAAAGGAATGTCCTTGTGGATCAGATCACACCTCACGCCGCCATTTGTTGGATTGCCCACTTGTTCCTATGGCACTATTTGAACAGTTGCCTCAACCTGACCAAGATCAGATAAACAGAATTGATTTTGCCATCACATCCTTGCCTTTGTCATCTCAAGAACCGCGACCTGCTTACTGGATACCACTGCTGACTATTCTCTGGCACATAGATGTTATATGTAATCCTGATGGTGACTATTCACATGAGACTGAACATGGTGCTCTTTGGATATAATTTAGACTTTTTCTTTTCTTTCATAGCTCTTCACTTTTCATTGTTCTTTACTCCCTTTATCTCTCTTCTTTCTCTTTTGTCCTTTGCTGTCTGAAAAGTTCTTTGTTCTGCAATTCTGTCTCCTCCCTTTCACTGTTACAACTATTTTCACAGCTGCAAAGTGGAGAGCAGATTCAGCCATTGAAGCTAGTAAGATTTGATCTTCTTTTTCCCCTCTCTTTTTTTTGTCTTTTGTGATCTCTTGAGACTTTTTTATATATTCTTTTTATACTTTGGAGGCTATATGATCTATAGATCGCCAGCATTATCTCCTTTAATAAAATATAATCTTTAACCTGAGCTAAGCGGGCAGTTCTCTTTCACATAAGCTTTACTTTTTTAAATTTTGGGTTTTTCAAAGTTTATATCCATACAATTCTATCATCAATCCATCCAAAATATTGCTTCAACCATTGCATCCATTGTCAAACACGATGTATCTACCCTTCTCACCACCGCATCCATTGTCAAAAAAATTTTTCCTATCATTCCTGCCATTTTATCACCAATTTTCACTTTTTCTCTGCTGATTGCTGCCCTCTCAAGATCATCGCCAAACATGTTGCAATTGTTGCCTGCTAATTGCATGCAAAGTCTGCCAGCCAAACTTGTGACGTTTTTAACCAGTATGCAGTCACAGTTCAATGCACTTAACAAATGTACAGCACATTTGGAATCTTTTGCTGTCAAAAATGTCCAACTACATGCTCAATTAGCTAATGTCTGGCAGGAGAATGCCAATCTCTGATCTCAATTGTTGCAAAACAATGTGACTGGTTCTGTTCCCAGCTCTGCTTCTCTTCCTGCACCCCAGTCAACTGCAGATCTTAGAACTGCAGCCTCCACTTGGGCCACCAAAACAAGCTTGATTCTGCCAGCCAAGACACCTCGAGTTCCTTCTGCCCACCAGGTTGCTGCCTCTCAAAGACTGTTCTCTGACAAAACTGGTCCTGATGGTTTTAAATATGTTTATATTCCTCGCTCACGTTGTATTACACACGGTGAAGTGTGCCGCTCTCTCCGCACTCTTGGTGTTGACACCAGTCACCTGTTATATATTAACTTTTCTGCTTGTGGAGTTATTAGAATTCTTGTTCATGTGCAGTATCTTGAGGAATTTAATTCCCAATTAGCTAGTGCTAAGGTCTCTCTTGTCAACAACTTTGATCCACTTGACCCTAAAAATGTTGCTGATCCCAAGTTTGCCAACTTGTCTGTCTCTGGTCTTGAAACCCAGGCTTTGGCTCTCCAAAATGCCCGCTGTATCCAAGCTCTCAAGTTTTTGCGTTCTCACTTAGTTCTGCCAGTTGCTCACTTCTTTGTCCAGTCAGAATGGATTGGACTTGAGGAAATTCCTGCCCGACCAGTAGCTGAGCACTTTGGTGATGCTCCAAACAAAAAACGTGCCCTTGATGCTCTCACTGCTATGATTGAATGAGTGACCTTTCAATAGGATTGTGGAATGCTAATGGACTTCAACCTTGTGCAATTAAAGACGTGCTCAACCACTGTCAATCTCTTCATATGCTTTTTATAACGGAAACATGGCTCTTATCCCCAGCCTGTCTTCCAACCTCATGGTCTCAGTTTCATCTCTATGGATCTCCTGTTGCTGGCAACTACCGTGGATCAATGGGGGTGTCATTGTTAGTCTCTCCTTTCTGTCCTTATGCTGTCACACAAATACCTATGCCCAACAACTATGCTCTTGCTGTCAAGATTGGTATCCTTCGACTTATATGCCTTTACTTACCACCCTCTATGCCCACTCATGAAGCTCTTGATATCCTCTCAGCCATTCCTTTAACTGATGATACCATTATATGTGGAGATTTTAATGCACGCCTTGGTTCAGTAACTGGTGACTATGCATCTAACCCTTGTGGTATAGCTTTAGAGCAATGGCTTGAAGAATGATCTTTAACTGTCCTCAATGGAGCTCTCTCACCATGCACACCTACATACATTTCCTTTTGTAACGAAGTTGAAATCAGCAGCATCATTGATCTTTTCATCACCAACACCAACTTCACTAACCCTTCTTTACACATTGCAACCGAACTATCTTTAGGCTCTGATCACTGACTTCTCTCACTTTCCTTTACTTATGACCTGCAACACTCACCACCAGCACCTCCACCTATGCACCAAACTTGGAATCTGTCACATCTTTATGAAGATAATGTCAGATCATTATATGTCACTACCTTTGTCACCAAATCCACCTCCCTTCTCACCACACTGCAAGACCTTGTTCAGAATCCGCCAACTATATGTCCACCCATTGATGCTCTTACTAACTCTTTTAATATACTCATTTATGACTCTCTTAGTAGCTCGATTGGTTCTTGCTCCCCTAGCCCCTCACATTGGAAATTGTATTGGACCCCTGTATTGCAAGCTGCAGCCGACCATAGAGATGGTTATTACAAGCAATGGCGTCAAGCTTGTGGCATTGACAAGATCAATTGGTGGAGCTGGCACCAGCATGC
Source organism: Phycomyces blakesleeanus NRRL 1555(-) (assembly GCF_001638985.1). Classification (NCBI taxonomy): domain Eukaryota; kingdom Fungi; phylum Mucoromycota; class Mucoromycetes; order Mucorales; family Phycomycetaceae; genus Phycomyces; species Phycomyces blakesleeanus. The sequence goes on from NW_017265161.1 coordinate 573,854, forward strand.
ACACAAGGAGTTTCGTCAGCAAGTTCAGACAGCAAAGCATTTGTCTTGGCATGCTTTTTGCCACTCAATGAACTTGGATTTCAACAAGGCCACGTCCAAGATAAAGCAGTTGAAACAGCGCAGGCAACCACAGCACTCATTTCAGCATGATGATGGCCCAGCAGTTGCGACAACAGTTATGTGTGACCATCTCGCATCAGCCTATAGTGGACACATACTTCCTGACATTCGACCTTCACCACCACTACTCAACACCTCTCTCATGCCTTTTTCCTCTGTTGACTCGCTATTCACCTCACCAGTGGTGGAGACCTGTATACAATTTATGCCTAACTGCAAGGCGCTGGGTTCTGACCACATCCATGCAGAAATGCTAAAGCCCATTTGGTCTCACATCTCACTTCTTCTTGCCTGTCTTTTTACTATTTGCTGGCAATGGTCATACACCCCTTCTCTCTGGTGCAATGCCCAAGTGTTTCCAATCTTTAAGAAGGGACACTGGAAAAATAGGGTAATTTTATCTATGGTGTAGGATACTATTATTTGTGGAGTGGTAGCTTAAATTTCCATCACTTTTGTCTTTTTTATTTTCGATGGCGATGATAATGCTCAGACTGTTTTATTGGATAAAAAAACGAGTTTACTCTTTTTTGTAAAAAATGTCTGCGAGATTTCGTTTTGGGACTTGTAACCATGTCACAGAGTCAATAGTTGTAGAGAACTTAAACCAAATGATATCTTTTTGAGTGAGATAATAAAGCTTTTTATTATTATAATATTTATTTATAAGTATGATGAGGTTAATGGTCGTGATATTACTACAAATATTTTTGTTGTATATGCTCTACAGCTAATAAAATGTACATGACAACATGTTTTAACAAAAGTGTGTATTATTGTATTTTAGGATGAGGTAATCAATTACTGTTTAGAGAACTGCCCATTTTAACAACCGGAATAAACTATGTCATTTTGGAAGCTGGTGTAATTTGGAAAGATATATATTAAATTGTGTTTCTGAACAATTTTCTATTCTTGTCAATTCTAAAGACTTAAAAAATAAAATATACACACACAATATGTTAAACAACAACAACAATTCAGAATGCAAGTGCTCTAAATGCTTTTCCAATAGCATGGGATTTGTTTTGGTGTCTACCCAAACACTCAGAAGACATGCACAATAGGATATTGTGAGACAATATCAGTCAGGATCTTCTTGTAAGTTCAAATTTAAGAAAATTATTATTGAGACAATTTTAATTAAATATTTATTTTCATATAATATAGCCTCAGTTGTAGAAGTAATGTCAAATGACAATGACATGGAGATTAACTTTGAAGACAATGTTGATACCAAAGATCAAGTTGAAGGTATGCATAGTATTTTTATTAAAGTTTTATAATCGTTTATAATATCTAATAATTTGATTCTTCTTTACTTAACAAAACAGCCGAAGACTTACCTCTTTTTGACATCGATTCCTTGTTTGATTCTGAAAGCGAAGATGAGGGTGTCATTGAAGCAACCATTTTGGATATTTCTGACAATGAATCTGATGATGTTAGAGGTTAGTACAAAAAGCACATATAAATCAATAAAGTCAACAAGTATTGATTTTTTTTTCAAATAGAACACTTTTCTTCATCCAATATACCAGTCGATCCTACTCATGCTTTCATTGCTTCTTTTGCTGCCTTCTTCATATCCAAATATGTTGTCAATTCTGGTGGTGCTGTTCTGTTAAAGTTTCTTAACGAAGTATTGGCACACTTTGGACAGTCTTTCCGTCTTCCCCTCAGTATAAACGGTGTCAACTCTATGACCAGTCTCAGCGACGTGACTCGAGGTGTCCAGCGGTTTGTTGCATGTGGCGATTGTAACAAAGTATATGAAGAGTCCGATGTTGTTCCAGAGTGCTGTAATTTTGAGAGACTCTCTGGTAGAGAATGTGGAAACGCTCTTTTCTTTGCAACATCAAGAGCCTTGACTATCCCCAAAAAGATCTACATGTATAACTCCATAATCAAAACATTGTCTATCCTTTTTTGCCGCCCTGGATTCGAAGACACCATCAACCATTGGAGAATCAGAGTGCAAGTTCCAGGCATGATGTTTGACATTTACGACGGTACGAAGTGGAACAGTCTGAAGGATAGCAATGGTTTACCGTTTGTGAATCATGAGCGCTCCATAATGCTTACCATGAACATTGATTGGTTTCAACCTTTCGATGAGGTCACTTACTCCTGTGGTGCAATATACCTTTGCATCAATAACTTGCCAAGATCGGAATGATACAAGAAGGAGAATGTTGTTCTCGTTGGTCTCATGCCAGGGCCCAAGGAAGCAAAGACAAGTGAGATCAATCACTACCTCTATCCCCTTGTCATGGAACACAACCAGTTGTATGGTGGTGTAGTGATGCCTACCATACAGTGCTCATCTGGTGCTCTTGTCCGTGCTGCCCTTCTTCTTGTTGCCTGCAACATCCCTGCTGCCCATAAGACTTGTGGGTTCATCTCTCATTCAAGCACTTGTGCATGCAATAAGTGCAACCAACAGTTCCCTCGCCTTCCAGACTCCAATGCTGTGGACTACTCTGGGTTTGTGTTTTCTGAGTGGGTGTCTCGCACTGATGCTGAAAACCGCTGTGATGCCAAGTTGTGGAGAATGGCCAGCAGTGATGCACAGAGAAAGAGATTGGAGAGGGAAAATGGTGTCCGATGGTCAGAATTGCATGATCTAGTTTACTTTAACCTCATGGAGTGCACTGTCATCAATCCGATGCACAACCTGTACCTTGGAACAGCAAAGAGGATAATAGAGAAATGGAGATCTTCAGGTCTCATCACAGATGCACACTTGGCCAAAATGCAGTTGGATGCTGACAAGCTTGTATTGCCAGAGGACTACATGCCATTAGAGACAAAGATCGGGCGTGGCTTCCCATTCATGAAGGCTGACAAGTGAAAGTCTTGATGCTTGGTGTACTCTTCTGTTCTCCTGCGTGGTTGTCTACCTGAAGCTCATCTTGGTAACTGGACAACATTTGTCAATGCATGTCAGTACCTCTCAATGCCAAGCATATTTATGGCTCACCTTGATGAAGCCCATCAATCTTTGGAGGCTTTCTGCAGAAAGTGCAAGAAATTGTATAAAGCCCCATTCCTTTTGCCAAACATGCATCTCCATCTTCATCTGTGAGAGACTGTACTGAACTTTGGCCCGGTTTATGGCTATTGGCTTTTTAGTTTCGAAAGATGCAATGGTATCTTGAAAAACTATGCAACAAATAGAAAACACGGGTTTGAGGAAATCTATATGAAGAAGTACCTTGAAGAAGCATATCAGGGAGATTTTATTCACCAAACTTTGCCAATAATTCGACCTGAGCATTCGGCAATCATCCTTGAACTCACTGCATCCACTGCCAATTCCATAGCCACTTCCACTTCCACTGCCATCTCAATTCAATTTGATATCAATGCTTTTCTTGATTCTCCTGAGATCAACTTTGATATCTTCAAGAGAAACGAGCCTTTGCCCCCTTCTGCACTTCCTTTAGCTCTAAAGGGGGAGATTTCTATGGATGAATCCGAGTATGAGCATTTGTTGGAATACTATTGCAAGACATACAATGATCAAACTCTTGTTCATTATTGTCAGGCTGGTCATTCCAATAATTTTGTTACCAATCTGATACAGAAGTTTGAATCAATCGATCTTTTCGGGCAAATCTACAAGAGCAAAATGAAGAATCAGCATGGGTCGTTCATGCAAGCCTTGTTTGAGACAAGTGATGGTAGAAGTATCAAGTCATATGCAGGCCAAATTCAGTACTTCTTTGTCAATACTGCTGCAAACTCGTTTGCTGGTTATGCGAGCCAGCATGTATTTGCATATATATGATGGTACAAGGAAGTTTTACTTCAGCCTAGAGCAGGAGAAGGAGTTGAGGTGAATGAGGTGGGGTTCGAAGATGACAGCATGAACAGCATTCTTCCAGTGCATAGAATCTGCTATCCAGTCGCAGCAGGTGACCACCTTGGTCTAGAAAGCAAAGTTCAGATGTGTGTAGTTCCTTTGCCATGAAAAATATATATTTAGATTCAAATACAAAAATAAAACACATATAAAAAAGAAATATTAATTAATACAGACTAATATATATAGCTGCACGTTTATTTTTTATTATTTCTATAAATTTTTGTTTGTACTTGGCATGCTATACATGCATCTGTATACATCATGCTAATCTATAAACATAAGCAAATAGAAAAAAGACTCTAAAATAGTTGGCAAGAAAAAAATAATTTATTTTGAAAAGCACCAATCTGGTAAAGTGACTGCCAAATTCTCGGGAATGCTTACTTCTTTCTCATAAGGGATGTGCTTTTTCAAGCTTTCTGAATTTTTCTTCAAACGGATAAGAGTAAGTTTATCAATAGTACTAATAAACGTCTGGAGCTAGTTTAAAGAATAAATAATATTAATAAAGTATTATTATTTTCTTTAAAACATAAATAGATATTTAACATTATCTCATCAGTTCTCTAGCTGGGACGATATGCCCGCACTTTGTTATCTCCATCCAACTCGCCATCAGATATCACATCAATAGAACGAATATTTCTGCAATCATATTGATTCATGCCCTCATGAATAGCCTCTGTGTATGTCTGGTACGTGATAATATGACGGTCAAGAAGCTACCAAAGAATATTATATTAAAATATTAAATCAATAGTAAATTAACTTTATTTTAAAACTTATGGTCTTCTTTCTGTTGCATCTTCTTCCAGCTTTATTTCTAGCCATAATCTTCTCTGCTGAGGTCCAGAAGACTCGCACTTGATTTTGGTAGTGATTCTTTATTATATTCATAATGACACTCTTTGACACATTTGTGCAACATCTTTGAGATCTCAGGTACTTGAAGAGAGCCAGTGCAAGTGGCTTGTTGTACTTATTACCATACGTTCCAGTCATTGACCATGCTGATCTATTATTATTTTCAGCAACTTTGAGTGGGTCTGTGCTAACAAAGTTTGGTTTCTTGATATAACTATTGATAAGTTGCTATAAAAATAGTATTAGATATATTAATCAGTAATGTTATTATTATCAATTTACTTACAGAAATCAAGAGATGATGTTTTGCTTCAAGGTCAAGATCATCATCCATAGAAGAAGAAGAATCCACTGGTACAGCAGAAGGCATCACGGAATTTTGGCTGGTCATTGCCTTTTTAATTTTGGCATTTGCAGTCATGAGCTGAAGGACCAAGTTCTTCAAAAATTCATTTGTCTTGTTGGACAAATCCAGGCCATTCTTCAAATGAGTTATTGCATCAGTCATTCCTTTTGCATTTTCTTGCAAGGATTGCATCGACACATTGTTGGCTGCCAACAAGATAAGGACGTGATCCATTGGGGTAACAGCGACTTGAACTTCAGGGGCTGTGTCAACTGCTACTTCTGGAGTTAGTGTATCAATTGGAGCAACAATACCTGCAATTGTGCTATTAAGAACAGCATTCATGCGTAGGTTGGGTTGGTGGGGAGCAGTAGGAATACACTTTGTCATTTTCTGTTAATAAAATAAATATTAATAATTTTCAACTAATATTGTACAATTCACTACACTCGTTATATCATATTTAAAATTCACATACTAGTAAAGAGGATAAGCGGTGCAGATTAACTCTCTACCTTTCATTTGATATTTAAGCACATCTCTCAACTGCTTAATCCACATTTAGACAACTTCTTTTCTAACTCAATGAGGCACAAAGTAGTATTTCAAGATGATGGTGGTCATCTTCTTTTGGAGTATTACTTTTTACAGCCCACATTTTGTCAGGGTCAAACTGGATTTTAAGACAAGTCTTTTTTTTTCCTTTTTTTCTTTTAACAACATTTATTATTGATATTTTCTTCGTTTCTCTTTTGCTTATTTTTTACAATTTCACTTATAATTTTTTCTTTCTTTTATAGCTCAATACCAAATATGTGTCTCTTTGTTTGGCTATACTCTGTCTGATATATCAAGGTAAGATATAATTCTCTTACAGATCTTTGTTACTCATTATATTGTTTGTCTAGCCATTGCTACTCATTTCCATTGAGTCTCATCATCTCTTAATCAAACATGATGGTAAGTTTTTTTCTTAAAAAATTCAAATTATTCGTTTGTCTTCCTCATAAATATATATTTATTTCTATTACGATTTATTAATTATGTCTGATATTATGCAGGAAGATGTATAATCAGTAATATTTGGTAAGTTAACTACAATATATTTAATAAATATGCCTTTACTACACACAATATTAATAATTATTCATTTTTAGAATATATCTCTATTCAAAGACTACTGGTATTGTCTTGATAATTCTGAAGAACATGTTTATATCAATTTTATGTCAAGTCTTCTCTGTCTTGTAAGTATTTATGAAGAAATTTCAATTTAAATCATTTGCTAATTCTTCTTTTCTATTAATCATTTTTTAATAGCATTCCTGCTATTAAAGTATGTATTCCATGTCTACTTCCAGAAGGCTTTAAATTATATATAGCAAGCAAGAAGTATTAGCAATTATAATAGCTATAGTATCAAAACTGTTGCGAAATTAGGATTTTTATCTAGAAAAGATTTTCCTGTCAAATAAACCAAAATTGAACAAAAAATGTATAATTCAATGTTTTTCTAAAAAAATAAATAAAAGTAAAATAAATAAACAAACCAAAGAGGCTTGTTTATAAAAATCTACCCATGCTTTGTTTCTCTTTTCCATTATAAAAAAACCTAGTTTCATTGCTTTTGTATATATAAAAAACCTAGTTTCATCACTTTGAACATGTATAAAAAACCAACTATCATCATTTCTTTATATTGTAAAAAACCTACAATCATCTCTTTGATAGTTTTTAAAGCATTTTTGCAGCCAATAAAAAAACCTGGTAAAAATAATAATATGGGACGCTAGCTCTTTATAGACCTCAAAATATAACACATAAAGAGATATACTCAATAGGAGTAAAGCGTAACTACAATATTTATTCAGTTTCCATAGTTTGCAGACTGATAATCGTTCTACATTGGGTTTTCATGTACCCATTGTTATGATGATACGCATCAGCACCATAGATGATATCGTATCATTGCTCAAAATGATATATCACAAAAATTGTGATGATATTGACTCAATCATCTACATTTTTGGTACATTTGATCCAGATGAAATTACCCTATTTTTCCAGTGCCAGAACGTTGCAGATGCAACCAATGGCTTGCAAAGAAGTATCAGCTTGGGTGTTGGCAGAAGCATCCATTCTGCTCAAGTTGGTCTGAGCAGACAAAACCGGAGATTTGCCATTGAAGTGTTTGGAAGACATGGTGGTGTTTTTGTTATAGGGTGTAAAAGAAAAAGAGTTCACTGTAAAAAATGTTATATTTTTAGAAAAACAAAGAAAAACAAAGTGCAGACAAGAAGTATGGTGAGACTTTGTTTATTCATGAAAAAAGAGATCACCTTCTATTGCTATTTGCTATGTAAGTTTATATAGATGTTGCGTGTATATTTAGGATAATGATATGAGTATATCATGTGATGTCTGTTTTCTTATATCATAGATAATATATTGTTAAGTTATTACCCATGCTCTTGTTTGAGTGATTAGTGATGTTGACTAAGGTGTGTGACCTTGTTATTGGTATATTCTTTATTTAATGATAGTGTGAGAAATAATGTATAATTTATACTGGTCGCTTATTTAATATGTCTTTGTCTTATTGTTTGTGCGCTCTATTTGAATCCATGATTATGTTGGATACAACAGTCAGCAATGAGATCAGTTCTCAGAGAGAGGTCGTTGTCCAAAGCAATAGTGAAAGCAGCACCTCCGAGCACTCTGACGCCAGTGCGTACAGTGGCAAAAGACAGTCTAAATTCTTTGGCAAAATTGTGAAGAACATGGCAAAAAGATCAGTTAAGAGCATAGAGGATATTGGGCATGGTATAAAAGAGTTTAATGATGCCCAGATATCGCTCTTAGAATCAAAGTATGAGGAAGAGCTCAAGAACCTGAAGGAGAAAATGCAAAAAGAGTTTCAATGCAAGCAGCAGGTAAAAAGAGTGATCCTTATGGCAAAAATATTTGACTGGTCTGAGGAGAAGACTAAGAATGAATTAGAAGAGGTATATAATTAATACCTTAATTAATAAATTGTATTTCTTCTATTTATACTATGCATTTAATTTATATATATATTTATATACAAATTCTCAGAACTAATATTATTTTATTTAAAAAAATGTAAATGCATGTAGACTATATAAAAATACTATCATTAAAGCAGACAAAATTGATCTTCTACTTACGTCTTCAAAATAGTTCAGTAATAAAATATTAAAGAAAGAGAAGAGCATAAATAATAACAAAATATCTATTTACTTACAGCTGTCAAATGCCAAAAAGTGAGATCTATCTAATAGATATAAAAGCTAATATGTCTGTTTTTTTAATGTATTTAGAATGATCAAAGTTTATTTTCTTTATTCAAGAAGATTTATTCTTCTCTTTTGACATTACAACATGTTGTGTCTGGATCCATCTTGTATTTCCGTCTATAATCTGGGATCCATCTACTACACCAGACTCCTCTGAATATTCTGTCTTCCGCAGGCGTGCAACTTCAGATTTCTCTCTATCTTCCCATCGACGTTTGGCTTTCTGAGACCATTTGTCATCATCTTGACATATCAGAAAATTGTTCAAGACTACGCAAACCCAAATTTATGCATTAACCTTTACAATGTCTTTCTTTCTTTTTATCCTTACAGGGATTGATTTGAGATAGTAGAATCTCTCTTTCAAGATTCCAAATGCATGCTCAATTTTTACTTGCATGCTTGAGATCTTGGTGTTGAACTCTTGGTCTGCTAATGAGAGTTCACTGTTTCTTGGCTTCTTTTTAATTGGAACAATATAGTTTGTAGCCTTGTACCCCACGTCTGCCAACACGTACTCGTCATCAGAAAAGAATTGCTCTGGGAATTTTCCAAGCTCACACTCAGACAAAGTACACATATCATGCGAACTTCCAAAGAAACCGGTTGACATGTATCAGATTATGTATCTATGATCACACACTGCGACATTGTTTACACAGTAAGCAGATCTGTGACTGAAAAACTGCTCTGGCTTCCATGATAGTGCTTTTGCCAACTTAAATAAGCATCCATCAAGATATCTAACAAGGTTTGGAAATCCTAATAGATATTCATTTGCTCGTTTTATCTCTGCTTTCTCAGATTTGGTTGGCCAATAAATGAATTTGTGCTCCAAAGAGAGAATTACTTTAAAGAATCTGATTGTTATATTCTCGATAGAGCCCTCTATTTGTTTTTATTGTAGGAAACAGATGAATAAATTTGCTTTTGTATATGTGGGTAAACAGTTATAGAATATTATTCTGAGTCACTTACTTCCTATTCCAGAATGTCTTGCCAAATGGTCACTTGACAAAGAATTACCATTTGATCCTAATCGGTCAAGAACAATGGAAATCTGTAGTCTAACATCGATCGAGTAAAATCCTGACAATTGTTGGTAAAGTTCATGGATTTTTACAAGATCATACAGCTTATAAAAAGAGCTCTTCCTCACAAGCAATGCCATTAGAGTCAGATAACATCTTGATCATCTTCTTCAGTGTGTGTTGAGTGATAGCTGCAGATGCACCAAAAGTTGATTTTGCAAGTATATTTATTAGAGTATGCGGCATTTTTTTAAGATAATAAGTAAAAGAGTAATATATTTCTCACTTTTATATATGCTAGTATTTAATTATAGCAAGTATATATGCTTTAAATTGTCATTTGCTATTTAAGTGTAATGCAACCAGAAGGGATGCATGATATTATCATGCAAGTAGCATCAGACAAAAACTGGCCAATCATAGTCATTGATTAATTTTGCCCTTTTTTTGCTCTTTTTTTGAACTTTTAGTCTGTCCACACCAACTATTCAAAACATATTGGATCAATTGTCTTTCACTTATATCTTTTGACAAAAACATGGTATTAAATATAAAATAATTATTTTTTTAATAATCTTAAAAAAAAATTCAAAGTACTTTTTAATACTGCTTTTTTTTGTTTGACCCAGATATAATAAAGTTTGACTATCCAGGTGACTGCTCTCAGTTTTGAGATTTTAAAGGTTTTCACAGTCATGTCAGAGTTGACATCGATAACCAAAATTGGGATTTATAAGCAACCAGTAATAGTTGACTTTTTAGGATAAAAGATCTTGACTTTGCTAATTGGTCTTTCACATATGTTTTAGATGTTTAAGACGGTGAATATACTTGTAGAAGATATTACTAGACAACAAGCATCTAAGACATATTATTGTAGCTATTCTTTTAGCCAGAAATCAATTATCATTTTGTATAAATAGACAAGAAATACATTTAATAAAAAGACATCTTTATTCTTATCTAAAAACTATTCCTAAAAACTTAATGATTCCCAGTGGTATTGATTCTGCGACTTAGTTATAAGTGCCAGAAAAGAAATGTCAGATCAGGACTTGACAATAATAATATTATAACAAAATAATACTTCTTTTCAAAAAAAACTACTTATTGCCTTCTGCCAGAATTGAACTGGCGACCTTCTGCTTACTAGGCAGACGCTCTGCCAACTGAGCCAAGAAGGCATGGTTGCCAGGCAAACCAAAAAAATGTCCTTGTGGATCAAATCACACCTCACGCCGCCATTTGTTGAATTGCCCACTTGTTCCTGCAACACTATTTGAACAGTTGCCTCAATCTGACCATGACCAGATACACAGAATTGATTTTGCCATCACATCCTTACCTTTGTCATCTCAAGAACCGCGACCTGCATACTGGATACCACTGATGACTATTCTCTGGCACATGGATGTTATATGTAATCCTGATGGTGACTATTCACATGAGACTGAACATGGTGCTCTTTGGATATAATTTAGAATTTTTCTTTTCTTTCATAGCTCTCCACTTTTCATTGTTCTTTACTCTCTTTATCTCTCTTCTATCTCTTTTGTTCTTTGCTGTCTGAAAAGTTCTTTGTTCTGCAATTCTGTCTCCTCCCTTTCACTGTTACAACTATTTTCACAGCTGCAAAGTGGAGAGCAGGTTCAGCCATTGAAGCTAGTATGATTTGATCTTCTCTTTTCCCTCTCTTTTTTTTGTCTTTTGTGATCCCTTGGGACTTTTTTATATCTTTTTTTTGTACTTTGGAGGCTATATGATCTATAGATCGCCAGCAATATCTCCTTTAATAAAATATAATCTTTAACCTGAGCCAAGAAGGCAAGGCTCTTTCGCTTAAGCATTTTATTTGCCTGGTTCCACAATTTTATTTTTGACGAATCCACATATAAAGTGTATCCATCCATCAACATCTTTACGCAAAATGATCCATCCATCACGAAAAACATACCCCCATTGCCAAAAGTAGTGCAGTCCTTGTCCTTGGTATCTCAGCTGTCAGCAAAAAAAAATTCAGCTCAATCAGACAACATCATGCCATCTGCATTCTCAATCCCAATGGCCAATTTGCAAATCGGCAACATGCAGGGATTACCAACCGAGCTTACCTCATTCCTGACGACATTGCAGGCACAAATCATGAATGTGCAAAACAGAACCGACCAGTTGGAGCGACTTGCAGCAGAGAATGCAAGACTAACCACTGAATTAGACTATGCTAGAACAACAATTGCTAATCTGCAGAAGCAATTAGGATCTCAGAGTGCACCTGAAAAAAACTTTTCAGAAATTTCACTTTCGAACTCAGCCGGCGTGGTAGATCCTCATATCAACAACAAAGAATCAGGTCTGGAAGCCTCCACTTGGGCTAGTAAAGCCAGTGTTTCTCTTCCTGCAATTGCACCAAAAGTGCCTACTGTTCCCTCTGCTCGCCGAATTGCAGCTTCTGTCCGTATGTTTGCTCTTCCCTCTGGTCCTTCGGGTTATGAATATGTTTATATTCCAAGATCAAGACGCCTTAAGCACAAAGAAGTCCGTTCCTCTCTCCGCACTCTTGGTGTGGATTCTTCTCGACTTTTGGACATTAACTTCCCAGCCAGAGGTGTCATTGGCATCCTTGTTCATGTCCAGTATGCTGATACATTTAAGGCCAAACTGACAACTGCTTCCGTTGAGATTTTGGACGCATTTGATCCACTTGACCCTGATAATGTTGCTGATCCCAAGTATGCATCTCTGTCCACTCATGAACTTGCCAACACTGCTGCCATGCTTCACTATGATAGATGTCTTCAGGCCCTCCAGTTCTTGCGCCCTCATGTTGCTATCCCAGTTGGTCACTTCTTTTGTGAGGAAGGGTGGATCAGTGAAGATGAAATACCCACATGCATCACTCTTACCAATGCCACTGGTGGGTCATTGTTCAAATGTCAGTGCAGCTCATCAGTCACTATGTCTGAATGAGTAATCTCAATATCGGATTATGGAATGCCAATGGCCTGCAACCCAGAGCCATTCATGATACCCTTCAACACTGTCAATCCTTACATATGCTCTTCATTACAGAAACATGGCTTCTCTCTCCCTCACATCTTCCCACATCATGGTCACAAATCCACTTGTATGGTTCTCCTGTAGCTGGCACCTATAGGGGCTCTATGGGTGTTTCTGTTCTCATATCACCTCACTGTCCTTATGCTGTCACTCAAATACCTATGCCCTCCAAATATGCTCTGGCTGTCAAAATTGGCTCACTCAGAATTGTATGCTTATATCTTCCACCAAATATGCCCACTCATGATGTCCTACATGTACTCTCTTCCATTCCTTTAACACATGATACCATTCTTTGTGGAGACTTCAATGCAAGACTTGGCTCTGTTACTGGTGACTATGCATCAAATTCTCGTGGACTGGCACTATGTTCTTGGATAGAAGAGAGATCTCTATCAGTTGTAAATGCAGATCTTGCACCTTGCATACCAACATATATTTCTTTCCGCAACAATTATGAAATCAGCAGTATTATTGACCTCTTTATAACTAATATGCCACTCATCAATCCTTCTCTTCATATTGCTACTGACTTGTCTCTTGGATCAGATCATTGCCTTTTATCACTTTCCTTTACCTATGATCTACAGCACTCTACCAATATGCCACCACCATTACGCAAGACATGGAACCTCTCACGCCTTAATGAACCTGATGTCCATGCTCTTTATGCTCATACCTTCAATCAAAACTCGACCTCCCTACTTTCTACCTTGCAAGACATTGTACAGAATCCACCACTCACTAGACCCAACATTGATGCTATCACTGATGAGTTCAATTCACTCATTTATGACTCATTAAATAGCTCAATTGGACATCGACCCTCTCGCCCAAATCATTGGAAATCCTTCTGGAATGTAGCTTTGCAAACAGCAGCAGATCGTCGTAACCAATGTTACAAAAAATGGCGCCTAGCAATAGGTATTGACAAAGTTGTTTGGTGGACTAAACACAAGCATGCACAGGCCGAATTCCAATCTCACGTCCAGCAAGCAAAACGTCAGTCTTGGCATGTCTTTTGTCAGTCTATGGAACGTGACTTCAGCAAAGCAACATCAAAGATAAAGCAGTTAAAACGCCGTAGACAGCCACAACATACTTTCCAGCATAATAATGGACCAGCCGTAGCAGCAGCAACAATGTGTGACTATTTGGCAACAGTATATAGTGGACATATACTTCCAGCAACCCGACCACCAGCACCAATGACCACTTGTAACAGTGTGCCTTTTGCCTCTGATGACTCTCCATTTAACTCATCAATTGTGGAGGAATTCATGCAATTTATGCCTAACCGCAAAGCACCAGGGCCTGATCATATCAGAGCTGAAATACTAAAACCTATCAAATCACTTATCTCATCTGTTCTTGCTTTGTTATTTACAGTTTGCTGGCAATGGTCATATGTCCCAAGTCTTTGGCGCCAAGCACAAGTTTTCCCCATATTCAAGAAGGGTAGTCCAACAGACCCAGCTAACTACTGGCCAATCTCCTTGACTTCTGTACTGCGTAAGCTTTTTGAAATGTGTATAGCCCCCCAGTTGCACAAGTACTCTCCTCCATTAGATGTGGCTCAAGGTGGTTTTCGTCCTTGCTGTGATGCTTTGGATCAAGTTCTCTGTCTCCATGATCTGATGAAAGCCTATTATCACCATCATAAGCACTATCCTGTTGTTGCATTTCTAGATATTAAGGCTGTCTATGATACAGTAGATCAACGAATCATCTGGCATGCTTTACAATAACGTTGCACTCTGCCGGCCCTTTTGGGTCTCTTTATTAACATGTTTAACAATGTCTTTATCTCTGTCCTTCTGGATAACTTTTCTTCACACTCGTTCTCACCTGCCACTGGGGCTCTCCAAGATTCTGTCCTCAGTCTACATCTTTATTCAATATATATCAACTCTCTGCCCCCATTGCTCTGCACAGTTACCCAATCCCACACTACAACACATGTTCCATCACTCTCTCCTACCTCATTGGATGCATATAATGCTCTTCTTGCTCCTTCAAGTGTGGATGGCTTTGAACATATTCATTTCTCAACACCCATCAATTCTCTGCTCTTTGCCGACGATGTAGCTATTTTTGGTTCTCTTTCAGACGTTCAGGCCATGCTAGACCTTGCTGCAGACCACTCTCTTACTCTTGGATATCGATGGAGCCCCACCAAATGTGAAGTTATATATCCCAAAACACGTGCAAGCTTGCCAGTTCCTCTTCTTCTATATGGTCAAGTTCTCTCTGCCACTGACCAGTTCATTTATCTGGGTGTTCCTTTTGCCAATAAGGGCATTTCTTCCAAGTCTATTACCACTCATAGACGTTCTGGTACACTTGCTACAATGGCAACCCTAAACTCTGTTGGTGCTTGTTGTTCTGCTTTTTCTCTGCTACTCAGTTCACGACTGTATAAGACTTTTGTTTGCCCAAAGTTTGAATATGGTGTAGCTATTTTCACTCTGCTGAAGCAAGATATTAAAGTTCTGGAGTCCATTCAAGATAAGTGTCTTCGCATGATTGTTGGGGGGCATGCCACGTCCTCCACAATTGTGTTAAAGCATATCTGCAATCTACCAAGTATGAAGTTCCGTGCCAATGCTCTTATTAGCAAGTTCTGTATAAGATCACGCTTTTTGCCAGCCCAGTGCCTCCTGTCTCTTTTGCACCATCATCATATTATCTACTCTTCACTAGTCTCCTTGAGAAAAACTCATCTTCTGTCCAATCTCCCTCCAACACTCAAACTTCGAAGCCCTAGTTCCATAAAAAATCATTTTGAAAGCATTAGAGAAGCTGGATTTGCAATCTTCACTGCAAAATGAGGGTGGATTTGGTCGAATTTTATTTTTTGAATTTTGGTAAAATTTGGAAAAATATTTCAAACACCATCATTTTTCAATATATTTTTTTCTTGAGATGTGAATTCGCAATTTTTTTTGATTATATTAAACAAACACAGATACAAACATAAATATTTATTAATTAGGCAATAAATCACACAATTGTCTTAAAAAATATATGTTTCGATTGACTTGGCAGAAAAATAAAAAATAAAAATAAAATATTAAATGCTAAATGTAGTATTTAATTATTTTTCTGGAAGGAAAAACTTGTTGTTACAGATACACCTAATTTAGATTCAATAATATTTTTATTACATCACAAAAAATACCGATTTCTTTTAGAATATAATAAGTTACAATATATGACTTATTTTTAATAAGAAAGTATATCAAAAAAAATTGAAAAAAAAGCAAGAATTGATGTCATAAAAAAATACAAGAAAAAGAAAATCCAAAACAGACCACTTGCCAAAATGAGCGAGAATTGATGTCATGTTAAAAAAACGCAAAAGAGAAAAACTACGCCATTATATCAGTGATTATTAAATTGAAACCCCATTAATAATCAGGCACACTTTTTTTAAGAAAAGATTGCTATATCAAAATCCATTTGTAATTCTTACTAATAGGAATAGTAAGCTCAATGCAGTCAATGAAATAGTGAATAAGATATATCAACTCATTATTAATGACAAAAATAAAAGACATATAAAAGATAAAAACAAAATATAGTATACACTTCTTTATTATTTTATTATTATTAATATTATTCTTACTGTTATGAATTCTACAACTAAAATCTACACTGTTATATGTACATGTTCATCATGTACCAAAAATGCAATTGGTGGAATTTTGCAAAATGCACAGACCTTTAAGCGTCATAACGATGCTAATAAGTTATTAGACATTGGCTCAAAAAATCGAGGTAAATGACATTTGAGTAGTATGCACATTACTGGATAAATTGTAATCTGATATTCTTTTTCTGTTAATTATCAGTTAATACAGAAGTTGTCAAATAAGAAACACACATTGAGATGGGAGATGTATCTGATACATTGATTGACTGTAAGTATAAAATGTATTTTTAATAAATCATAATTTAGATAGCTAATAGTCTGTTTCTACTATAGATGAAGACAATTATTCTATTATATCAGCCGAAACTACTGTACAGAGTGTATCTTTTTTGAGAGAAGACGAGATTTTTCAATTCGAAGAGTCTGATGTCAAGACAACATCATTGGCTTCTGACAATGGCAATCCTGATTCAAGCGATGAGTCTGAAGATGAGAGTGAAGTCGAGGTTGCTGGTGTTGAAAATTTTGGACATAGTTGCTTCCAGTATGCATACATTTAAAAAAGAAATATACATAAATTGTGTTACAAATAATTAACAGAAATACTTGCCTTTGTAGTTGTTGTGGTGGTTGAAGTTGAAGAAGTTTTTAAGAGGAAGAATTGAAGATTTGAGATTAGGAACGAAGATTTGTGAGAACTTGTGTAGGTTTTGTTTATTGAGAAAAGGTTTTGTATCAAAGTTTTACCAGGTTCTTACACTGAACTACTACTGCTATTTATATTATTTTGGATCAGGAAAATTATATGACTGGGGTCAGGTAATCGATCCTATCTGAGCCTTAATCAGAGCAATGTGATCTTGGGATAATTAATATATGATTAATTATATAAATGTATGTAGTCTCAATGAAATATTAACATCGAAAGTAAATATGTTTATGAGTTATAATTATGCTTATAATAATCCACTGATGTATCTCATATTATGGTGATATCATTATATGAAATATAATCACTATTATGCATGCTAAACCTGTGTATTAAATAATAAAGTAATTGGTAGACACTTTTGACTGGAATAGCCAAGGCCTTATATTATTTCCTTCAGACTTATTCTCAATAACAGGAGTAGTCAATACTCACTTACAACAAACATTATAGATAATGTAATCGACTTTTAGGGTCAGGAACATTACATGTAGTGTTACATTATAAATCAATATTAATTTTTTTAAATTTTTTCTTTCACTCTTCCACAAAAGAAATATAAAAAAAAGCTATAATGAGCAACCTTCCCAACACTGTTAACCTTGAAGCCAACACTTCTGGCAAAAGTAATGTTGCAATTGCAATGTATATGACTATAATACTAATGTTAAGAGTTATGATTATATAATTCTGGCTATAAATATTGTCTATATATATGTAGAAGACCCAAGAAAAAACTTCACTATTGCTGAAGATAAACAGCTCTGTCATTCATACCTTTGCATTGCCTTGAATGCAATTCAAGATGTTGAACAAAGGGAGATACTTTTTGGGAAAAATAACTAACCATTACCATGAGTATGCTCCTGAGGGCTGCATTCCGCATAATGAATATTCTTTGCCTGCTTGCTGGCAAATTATAAACAAGGGTGTAAACAAGTATGTCAGTATCTTGTTGGCTATAGTGCACTCAAATTCCAGTGGCACCAACAACGAATGGAATGTAAGTTATTGAAATATAGATAATACATATTATGCTGTCCACAGTAGTTAAATAAAAGTTTAGGAGGCAAAGGCAGATGAGATGTACTTCGTTGAGACAAAAACGAAGTTCAACCTTTGTCACTGCTTCAGAATCTTGGCTAGACACCCAAAATGAAAGCTAAGTGCTCCAGCCAAAAATAAGGGAAGAAATCTTAAAGTGGCAGCCTCTGCCCCTAACCCAATTGGTGAGGGTATAGACGAAGAGGAGTTTCTAGCTCGCTCAGCTGGAAGAAAGTTTGCCAAGGAGCAAGAGGCGACTAAAAGAAAGTGGGAGAAGAACATTGAGAGACTGATTGTGTTGCATTCAGAAAGTATTGCAAAGGGTAATGAGCGCAAGAAGCTCCTAAAAAAGACTATGGAGTCTAATGTTTTGGTGGCAAAGGCCATAAGAGAGAAAAATGCCATCCTTCAAAGGACTCAGGACATAAAGGTTCTGTTGATTGATACTTCTTTGATTGCAGATCCTGTCAGCTGTCAGATGATGTTGGACTTGAAGAAGAAAGTTCAGGAAAGAGGTATAGTGAATACTCCTATCAGTAATAATGACAGTATGAGCAGCAATCTCTTTGATATTAGTAGCAAAGGAGAGGATTGTGATGGCAATTAGTTTGCACAAAGGAAAAGTAAAAATAATAAATATATCTGATTTTAATTTTTATTTTATTTTATTAATGAATTTCCTTTTCTTTGCTACAGGCTTTCTATAAGATCGTGTCTCAACTGAAAGTACTGCTCACAGTTTCAAATTGCCATATATCTTTGGATGAAACTTGCAAAGCTTCCATCTGGGAGCACTATCTCTGATCTGGATATCAAGGACGTCATTCCAGTCAAGGAAGTATCCACCTCAGATCTTTCTCCCACAACTTCTCTTTCTACTCCATTACTTTCACCAACATCTTCTTTCTCTCCTCTACTATTCTCTACAATCATATTGTGTAAGATTATGCAAGTAGTTGTAATGTCATGCAGAGTTTCCTGACTTCACATTCTTGCTAGCTCAACAACTATTGCAAAATGTGCCTGCAATATACCAAATGCACACTCTACATCCTTTCTGACTGCCTCTTGTGCCTTTGCAAAGTTCTTAAAGAAGATAAGTGCTTAGTGAATATAATAAATAACAATACAATATAAATGCAAGTACCTTGTGTTTTGCAGACTGAGGGTCATTAAAGCTTTTAACAAATGCAGCGTAGGTTGGGTATATGTCATCCATCAAGTAATATCCCTGGCTATAAGTATTGCTATTGATGGTGAAGTTAACTTCAGGGCCTTTTCTATCAGTTATATTCTCCGACAAGATAAAACATTGTTACTTCCTCAGAAATACACCTCTTTTTAGAGCACACCATTTTTTTTCCTTTTGCAGAACCTTTTCTTAAAACTAAATCACTCATGTCATCAAGAAATAAAAGAACCAGAAGCCTTTCAAAAAGATGTGAATTGTCAGAGTTTGAGCATGGTGGCATTATTTGGCTATATAAAACCAAAAATATCCCAACTGAGATTGCAAACCACATGGGTATCCCTAGAACAGCAATCAACACCACTATCAAACATTGGGAAGAAACTGGTACTGCAAAACCAAAGACCAGATCTGGGAGATCTAAGAAACTTAGTGTCATGAATGTTACAAGCCTTTGCTTGAGCGTGAGCCATAACCCTTTCGAGAGTTATGTATATCATCAAAGAAATATGACAGCTGCAGGTATCATCATCTGTAGAGACACAGTTATCCAATACCTTAAGGTCAAAGGCTTTGGTTCTTACACCCCTGTTTCTAAGCCAAACTTAACCCATAAACAGAAGAAGAATCAGTTGCGTTGGGCCAAAGCTAGAGCCAACTTTGGATTGAGGACTGTAGTAGGGTGGTGTGGTCAGATCAGTCGAGATTTATGCTGAAGAGCAATGATTCTGATCCAGCCATGATTTGTAAGCGAGGGAAGAGACACCAGAAACGTCATACACTAACAACAGAGAAGTATGGAAAGGGTTCCATAATGGTGTGGGGTTGTTTCTGAGCTGGTGATCTCAGACCATTATCATTTCTTGAAGAGTCAGTAGACCAAGACGCATGTGTCAATTGTTTATCTAAGGACTTAAATCTCTGTTATAAGAAATTGAATGATGAACAGGACACTATGTTTACATTCTAAGAAGATGGTGCTAGTTGACATACTGGGTCTTATATGACGTGGTAGAAAAACCATTGGGAAATTAAACGTTTTGACTACTGGCCATCACAAAGTTCAGATTTGAACCCCATTGAGCACGTCTGGCATGCCCTAAAAGCCAATGTTCAAGAGAGAAAGGCCTCTATAAACAATGTTGAAGAGCTCAAGACTTGTATTCTTCAGGAGTGGGAGAGACTTGACCCAGAACTTCTTTGTACTCTTGTAGCAAGTATGCTGGATAGAGTTCAAGCAGTTATAAAAGCTTGTGGTGACCACACAAACATATTAGACCCTATCTTATTTTTTTATTTCTATAATATATATATTTATATCTATAATAAAACGAAGTTTCATTTTATTTAGTTGAGTTCTTTAGAAGATATAATGTAAAGAAGCTGATATGTAGTTTATTTGGGACTAGAAATCAAGGAATCTGACTGTGATTTATTTGGCACAAGTGTATCCTCAAAAAGGTGAGACTGGTTCAAGACATTGATATCATTCAAGGATCCAGACAAGCCAAAGAAAGAATATCAGATCCAGAGGTCATATGAAGCAGCAGCTTTCAAAATGATGGGAAGAGTCTTCTTCTTTCCACCGTATTGCCCATGCCAAGCAGTGAGACAGTTCTTCCACTTCCAGTACATGCAATCGAGAGAACCTAGCATTTCGGAAAACTCTCTTGATTCCTCTTCTTGAAGAAGTCGTTTTAAATCCTCTTTATTTGGTGCTCTCAAATACCCATCATCAAAAACAGATACAGCTGCAGCACAGAAACGCTTCAGACACTTAAGAGCAGTTGACTCTGTCATTCTGAACAATTTGTTCATGGAATTGGCAGGAAGTCCATATGCTAGCTAGCAGATAGCTACGATTACCTTCTGGATAGGAGAGAATCCAGGTCTATGAGCAGCATCTAACTTTTGCTCAAAGTATCTGTCATAGTCTTTGACAGCCTTCAGAACTCGCATAAACAATGATCTGTTCATTCTAAAATGCCTACAGAATTGTTTGTCAGTATAGATTATACTTTCATCAAAATAATTCTTGAACAGCTGATTGTGGTCTTGCTGTCTATCACGGAAGATCATAGTATGGCGCTTCTTTGGGATATATTTTTTAATATCATTGTCAGAGTAGTTGTGGGTAAGCTCGTCCAATAGGAAGCTGCTGATGGTAATACATAATTCTTTATCACGTTCTTCTTCTTCAAAAAATGCAGTAATAAGGTTGTTGTTCATTTTTATTGGTGTACATAAAAGTGTAGAAGTAAAAAGAAAGTAGTAGTAAAGAAAGAAATAAAAAAAACAGCAATAAAAAATAATAACTGGCCATGTAACATTTATAATGTTCCTTGATAATATAACCACAATTTGGCAATCTGTTTTTAACTGGTATTAAATCCCCAATGTGACTGAATTACACTATATATAATATTTTCAATAATGTAACTACTGTTAATGCTCTAAGAGTTGACTTTTTAGGGTAAAAGATCTTGACTTTGCTGATTGGTCTTTCACATATGTTTTAGATGTTTGAGATAGTGAATATACTTGTAGAAGATATTACTGGACAACAAGCATCTAAGATATATTATCATAGCTATTCTTTTAGCCAGAAATCAATTATTATTTTATATAAATAGTCAAGAAATACATTTACTACAAAGAATCTTTGTTCTTAAAAAGTTAACAATCCCCAGTGGTATTGATTCTGCGACTTAGTTACAAGTGCCAGAAAAGAAATATCAGATTGAGACTTGACAAATTCAAACTCTCTATAGGAGAAAATAAGAGGCTTCCTCAAGTTGGCACATTAAAATGTGCGTCAACGGGGAATCGAACCCCGACCTTCAGCTTGGAAGGCTGAAATTCTACCATTGAACTATTAACGCGTAGTTGTAAACTTTGTACAATAAGTGTACATGTTGTATGTGTTACAAAAAGATCGCTGGTTCAACTCTCAGAAGCTATCACTGGAAAAGTGTCTACTTTCACATATGTTAAGCAAATCTAATTTCGAGTGAAAGAAAACATAAAATTGCGTCTCAACTGGTTTTTATGAATTAAATATTTGACAAGAGAAGTGGTCGATTTAATTGTCTATACCAATTTGTGTAGCATCTGAGAAAAATACTAAGCCTAAATAAATAAAAAATAAACTACTTTATATTTCTCTTCTTTACTTTTCAACTCATAAACATATTTATCTTTTTTTTATTAAAATGTCTCCCAGCCATATCTCAACCAAAAAGTTTAAATGCTACTGTCTAGTATGCAGAATTAAAGCAGGAGAATATAATATCATATTTTCTCAAACGCTTAAATGTCATAAAAGAGATGAACAAATTGCAATCAGGGGGCAAACCAACAGATGTAGAAAAAATATTTTTTTTTTACTTTTATTTTTAATATGATAATAATTGATACAATTTATTAATTGAAATACAGAAAGTAATGTAGTTGAAGAAATACCTGAGGTTGTCAGCCATAATGAAATTCATTTTGAATATGAAAATAATGAATATGATATAGTTTATGTTTTTAGTAAAATAAAACTTTTTTTTATTCTTTAAAATTGTTTTTATCTAATATTCCCATTTTGATAGGATTGAATGATAGCATAGAAGAGATAGAAATGTCTGCTCAGATAAAAGACTTATCTCTTTCTGAATCTAATGCTGTATTTGGTATTAAAGGCAATGAGTATGCAGCAAGCAATAATTTTGATGGTAAAGAAGATGAGAGTGATGATAATATGAGTGATGATAAAGGTTTGCATAGTAAATTTTAAGTAATGCTGTCCATGAGAAATAAAAAGAAAATTAATTGATTGTTCTTTTTTTTTTTAAAAAAAAATTCTTTCAAGTTCATCTCAGAATTGAGTTTGATCTACCATTTCATTGTAATTGCTACTGTCTTATTTGTATTCTTATACGTTGCCAATGAAGGCACAGTAATCTTTATTTCTATTGTCAATAAGATTCTTGAATTGTTTAACAATTCATTCCATCTTCCATTAAGCATTTTTGGGCTCAAGCAACTTTCAGAATTAAGTGCATTAATAAAAAAAATTAAGAAGTATATAGCTTGTGGTAAATGTCATATAGTCTACAGCAACAATGAATCTGTCACAGTATATTGCATGTCTCCTGTTTTTGGTAGTAACCTATTGTGTAAAACACCCTTATTCAAAAGTAGATCTGAGTCAAGAATTCCAAAAAAGACATATATATCATTCAATTGTATCGTCATTGAAAATGTTTTTTTGTTGCCCTCGCTTTAAAAGTGCTATCAACTCTTGGAATTGTGGTCCAAAAATAGATAGAATGATGTTTGACATATACAATAACGCTATGTAAAACAGCTTGTTGGATGTCAATAGTGTCCCTTTTGTAAACAATGACCACTCTATAATGTTTACTTTTAATATCGATCAGTTCCAACCATTTGATGGAAAAACATATTCATGTGGGGTGATTTATCTTGTTATAAACAATCTTTCTTGTAACATGCATTTTAAGAAGAAAAATATCATCCTTGTTGGATTAATTCCAGATGTGAAGTCCACAGGTACTCCTGAGTAGGCGGAATATCAATGTTATAAAAAAGAGTGTGACTGGACCCAAAGACACACAATTAAATTATTGAAACAAATAAGACAGTCCTTAGATTAAAATGTATATAAAGAGAGCAAAAGATCACAATGTTTTGATCCTCTCTCAATTTTCATAAAAAAGAAGTTTCATTGTACTTTCCAAG
This sequence comes from Phycomyces blakesleeanus NRRL 1555(-), assembly GCF_001638985.1. NCBI lineage: Eukaryota > Fungi > Mucoromycota > Mucoromycetes > Mucorales > Phycomycetaceae > Phycomyces > Phycomyces blakesleeanus. The sequence continues at coordinate 597,806 of NW_017265161.1, forward strand.
TCTCTTCTTTTATTTAGATTATTACACCAAAATCTAAAGAATCAAGTAAATCAGATATTAACAACTATCTGAAACCTCTTGTCGATGAATTGGAGTTGTTGTACAAAGGTATGAAAATCAGAACTCATCAACACCTAGAAGATATCTCTATTCATGATGCTCTTTTCATGGTCGCATGTGATATCCCTGCCACAAGAAAAGTATGTGGGTTCACATCTCACATCAGCACCAATGCATACCATAAATGCAACCGTAAATTTATTTAGTTAAATGGAACAAGCTCTGTCAATTATTCCGGATTTGATTTCTCCAAGTGACTTCTTTGCACTAAGAATGATAATTGTAAGAATGCAGAGATCTGGAGAAATGCAACCAAATCATCTGAGAGACAGTGTCTTGAAGTTGAAAATGATATTCACTGGTCCGAACTGCATTGTCTCTAGTACTTTGACATTGTCTAGTACACAATCGTCAACCTTATGCATAATCTGTTCCTTAGAACTACCAAGATAATGATGGATAGATGGGTTGCAGATGGAATAATTAACAACAAGAAACTTGCTGCCATGCAGAAATCTGTCAAGAAAATTGTGCTGCCTCCAGATTACATGATGTTACAAAACAAGATTGGCAAGTGATTTCCTTATATGAAGGCTGATAAGTGGAAGTCGTAGTGCTTGGTATACTCTCCTGTTGTACTCAAGGGTGTGTTACCAAAAAAGAAATTTGGCAACTGAATACTTTTTGTGAAGGCCTGCCAAATCCTGGTAGTGCCTAGTATTTGCAAAGGAGGCATTGAATCAGCATACACACATGTACAACACACTGCAAAAACAGATCAATTTCACATATGTAAAGTATACCTAAGTTCTGATAAACAGAATAGGTAAAATTGTAGTTCAGCTCACTTTTGTGAGTAAAGTATTTGAATAGTATTTTAAGCTACTCTATTGGCTACTGGCAGCTGTGTAGCATTAGAATGCAACATCAAACTCAAATGAAATAAAAGTGTGTTTTCTTTGAAGTCTCTTTCTTTACTATTAAATACTATTGTAAACCTTTCTTTTCATTTTAAAATGGCTTCTATTCGCAAACCAACTGTTAGAAAAGAGTGTCAATGCTCTATCTGTAAAAGCAAGACACTAGGATTCAATCATGTATCTGTTAAAACATTTAAACATCATCAAGAAAAAGATAATCATGATATTACACATGTTTAAACGCGTACGGTTAATACATTTGCTTTACTTCACTTTATTTTATTTTATTTTATTTTATTTTATATCATTTCCTTTTTTATTATTTTATATAATAATAATAATAATAATAATAATAATAATACTAACACTAATAATAATAAATGTGTAGCCCATGAAGACACATGCAATACAATTAGTAGTGCTGTTTCTGAGCCTGTAAATCAAGAGGAAGATAGTTTTGAATTTGAACAGGAAGATGTTGAAATCAATTCTGAGCTTAGAAGTAAGAAAACTTATTTTATTAAATTGATTTATTTGGGTCTAACATTCTGCTTTTGTAGACCTAAATGACACAAATGACATTTTAGATATACCGACAAGAAACTAACCTTTCTCTGAAACGGATTGCGTGTTTGGCCCTAAAGATAATGTCCAGTATACAAGTGACACTTACGAAGAAGAAGAAGAATATGAAGATAAATCCAATGTTGAGATGGACAATGATGAAGGTAGGTACACAGCTTTAGATAATATTATATTCTAGAAAATAGAGAGTTAATCAACATTCTTTAAAAAAATCAAATTAAAGATTCTTCATTAGAATCAATCTCAGAATTGAATTTGATTCACTGATTCATTATTATTTTGGTTGCTCTTTTTGTCTCACTATATGTTGTGGATGAAAAATCTGTAAACCTGATTCCCATAATCAACAAGATCCTGCAGTTTTTGTTTGACTCATTCCACCTTCCTGTGAGTGTTGCTGGCCTCAAACGTTTGGCCAGATTTGAAGCGTTAACAAGTGGTGTCAAGAAGTATATTGCATATAGCAAATGCCATGCCATATATGATAATGAAGCCGCCCCTTTGCATTGTACATTACCCAATTTTGGTAAAACCTCCTTGTGTGGCAACTACTTGTTCAAGTCTGGTCCCAGATCAAAAGCACCCAAAAAGACATATGTATTTCACTCTGTTAAGAAAGCCTTAAAGACGTTTTTTCAATGCCCAGATTTTGAAAACAAGATCAACTCATGGAACCGCAGCCCAAAAATGTATAGCACTTTGTTTGACATATATAATGGTGCGATGTGGAATGAGATAGTAGATGTAGATGTTATATCTTTTGTTGATACCAAGCAATCACTTATGCACATGCTGAATATTGACTGGTTTCAGCCATTCGATGATGTTACCTACTCCTGTGGTGCCATATATCTTGCAATCAACAATATTCCACACAGTGAGCAGTTCAAGAAGGAGAACATGATTCTTGTTAGGTTAATGTCAGGGCTTAAAGAAGCGAGCACTTCTGACATAAATAATTATCTGAAATCATTTGTGGATGAGTTGATGGAGCTGTACAAAGGTATTAAGATTAAGACTCACCAATGTCCAAATGGTACTTCTATCAAAGCAGCCCTTCTCATAGTTGCCTGTGATATACCTGCTGCAAGGAAAGTATGTGGGTTCACATCCCATACAAGTACAAATGCATGCCACAAGTGTAAGTGTCAATTTTTGAGATTGGCTGAAACGAGTTCCATTGATTATTCTGGATTCAATTTCTCAAAGTGGCTCCTTTGCACTAAAAATGACAATTGTAAGAATGCAGAGATCTAGAGAAATGCAACCAAACCAGCTGAGAGACAGCGTCTTGAAGTTGCACATGATGTTTGCTGGTCCAAACTGCATTGTCTTCAGTACTTTGATATTGTCTGCTGCACAATCATCGATCCCATGCACAATCTATTCTTAGGCACTACCAAAAGAATGCTGGAGAGATGAGTTGCGGATGGATTAATTGACAATAAAAAACTTGTTGCCATGCAAAAGGCTGATGAGAAGGTAGTGTTGCCACCTGATTACATATTACTTGGGACAAAGATTGCCAAGAAATTTCCCTATATGAAGGCTGATGAGTGGAAGTCTGGGTGCCTTGTATACTCTTCTGTAGTTCTAAGGGATGTGTTGTTATTGTCAGAGTTCAATAACTGGATAGAGTTTGTTAATGCATGTAGATACTTCACCAAGCCTAGTGTTTCCAAAGAAGACATTGAGAAAGGACACAAATGCTTAGAAGAATTCTGTAAAGGGTGTGAGACATTGTACGACCTGGACCTTCTCTCTCCTAATATGCACTTGCATCTGCACTTACACCAAACAATGATTGAATTTGGACCCATCTATGGCTATTAGCTTTTCAGCTTTGAAAGGTACAATAGTGTCCTGAAAAATATCAAGACCAATCGAAGAAATAGGTTTGAACTGACATTTATGAGACAGTTCATTGAAGAGTCATGGAAGAGAGATTTTGTTTGTCCACTTCTGAAACCTATGCATGCACTTGCATGTTTTGAAATTTTTGATAAGTTTACTATCAACAACAACAACACCTACCTCTTCCACTCTTTCTCAATTTCTGAATATCTTGAAGCTTCATGGGATCTTTCAATGACAATTCATGGAAAGGAGCCCCTGCCATTGAAAACAAAACCATTATCATTTATGCCAAAACATGAATATGATTGTCTTGTAAGATACTATCAAGCTGCATACAAGAATTAACAGATCTCAGGTTGCAAAGATGTAATTGATAACTCATCTTTTGTCAATGACTGAATCGAAATGGTGAAGTCCATTGATCTTCTTGGGCAAAGCTACAAAGGGTGCATTGGAACGAATAGCCACGGATCATACATACAATCATATTTCACTGAACGAACTGGGTCAGAACATGTGTATGTTGGAGAGATTCAATACCTTTTCATTCACAATTTTAGGCCAACTGTTTCTTCTCTAACATACAGAAATTCCCATAGTAGTCAGCATGTATTTGCATTTGTCAAATGGTTCAAATCCACTTCTGACAAAACAAGAGAATTAGAAGGAGTTGAGTTGTTACAGAATGAATTCTATAAGCAAGGTTTTCAAAGCATTCTGCTTGTACATCGGATTCTCCTAACAGTTGCAATAGTAGATTATAAAACTACAAAAAACGTTAACAAAAAACTTGCAATTCCTTTACCAAAAAAAATTTACTATTAATTCTCATACACATACTTACTTATATATTTATCCTCTATTATTATTATTTTCTTTAATCAATTCAATTTCAATTATTACTATTTGGCACTACAACAGAACATAGTAAAAAAGAAAATGTTTATTTATCGTTGATTGCCTAGCGAGACAATGACTGGGACAGGGTGGCAGAAACAGAGCAAGGCGACAATGTTGCTGAATATCTGTTCATTCTTAGCTTTGTTCCCACGCCTGCATTTGACACGTGATGGGTACGATTAATGTTGTCAACCATTGTCAACAATCTGTTGAACTGTATTTATTTTTATTAGTTCTTTATTTTTCTTGTTATAAAACTTATTTATTTATTCTAAATATTATTTACCTCTTCACTTCTCCAAGTGGGGCAAGCCACATGCAAACACCGTCATAGAAGATTGTCCACAATCTCAATATCCGACTCACCATCAGACATGGCATCCTTCTGAAAGAGTTTGAGATAGGTCTTCTCAACAGAGTTTCCAGTCTTATATCCTATTGCAGCATCAATGGCTACCCAGTTGTCCATGTATGTCGACTTGCGTTGGATAGACATCTGGCTATATAGATTGTAGCTTGAGAAAATAGTAATATATCAATTAATTTTTATATAGTATATACAAACCTGAAGAGTACGACTGTTTGCTCCCCCCTTGCTGTTTTTCTTGGCCTTCTGCTCAGGAGACTCGTGAAAAGTACGATGACTGTGCTTGTACCTGTTCTTTATTTTATCACTTATCACCCGTGGGTGAGTACCAGCTAGACGAGTTAGGGCGCTAATGTAGCTCTTCAAGTAATTGATAACAGCTACGTTATCGCAGTGGTTAATCTTCTCGTTCAAGTTCCACTTCTTCTTACTCTCGTTCTCAGCAACAAGAGCAGGGTCGTCAGACTCAAACTTCCAGTCCCACAACTTTTCTGCGAAGATTTCCTAAATACAGGTTGTTTAATAAGTTGTTGATACTAACATATATTAATATTAATTACCGAGATAATGACAGAAACCTCAACATCACTGAGGGAGGTCTGGGGAACATAGGATGACATCAGAGATGGTCCTAGACTAGCCATACGAGTCTGATCGTTGGCATAGACAGTTGCAAAGTCTGCAAATGCCGTATGTGTCTTTCCAGACATGTCAACAACAACGCCCATCCTGTTTTTAAAGGCTGCCATGTTGCTATTGACAGCAGCAATGTCATCCTTGACACCGTTGATATTATTGTTTACTTTGTTAAACATTTCAACAATTTTTGCGTATTGCTGATCTTGGATAGTTGCAGATGAGAAACTGGAGGCAATTTCTTGAGGTCCAACATGGCCAGCCAAAACACGGTTTGCAGAGGTAGATATACTTGCAGATGCTTTTCCTTTTCCTTTACGGTCTGTTTTTCTGCTGCTATTGGAAGGTATTTTTTCTTTATTGTATTTTTATTAAAGTTTTATACATTAATAAATTATTAAAATAAAATAAATGTATGGGTTGAAATATATTTATTTTTGTTTAATCAAAGATATACATACAAAATAAGTTAATATAAAGTAGATTTATGAAATAGCTGAGAAAAAGAAGGGATTATATATTATTTTCTATGAAATCCTTTATAACCTTGAACAACTTCTTTAATATTCAACATAGAACTTAGTGTTACAATATAATTTCGGACTATTCATTTTATTACTATTGTATTTTACTAGAGTCAATTCTCATCTAAACTGCCTTCTGTTTGAAAGCCTACTTTTTTTTCTTCTTTTTCTTTATTTTTTTCTTATTTCTTTTTTTCCTGTTTCTTTTCCGCTTTATTTACTTTTATTCTGGTTGATGTATTTGAGTTCACACCCTGGTAAGCAATTTGTTTTTATTATTCTACTGTTATATTTATTCTTAATGTTTTTTCTTTTATTATTATTGTGGTTGCTGATAGTATTACAAGTCTTTGCCATGTTGATTAATGGACAAGAACAAAAAGGTAAAACGCGGTTATTGTGTATGTGCTTCTTTATTAATTATTTTCTTTTTCTCTTCTCAGCTCATCATAAAGATATACCAACAGCAGAAATTTATCTGGTAAGTCTGAATAATGTATTTATTTATTTTATTCTTATATCTAATTTTGTTTATTTTCTATCTTTGTTAGTACTGCCAACATTTCTATGTACCTGATTGAATGGCTTGTCTTTGAAAACCGGTTTTCTTTGGTAAGTAATAAAGCCAAACTTTATTCCATGATCTTTACTAATGCGTTTTATTAAACCTTCCAGAACAACAGTCAATGTGCACTATGCCTGGTTCTGACGAAAGTACTGGTAAGTAAACATATTATTTAAATTAAAGAAAAATAAATATTTATATAATCTAATATAATTGAATAATTTTTTAGCCTTCTCTAACTAGTGAAATACCGTAAACACGCGTTTCTTTTTAGGATTCTATCGTATTGGAAGTATTTATATATTATAATATATGAAAGGGTTTGTTATTATATTAATTATGTAGTAGCTTATATATTAGATTAGACTATATATTGTCAAGCCGTACATATTATAAGCAAGAAGCTTTTTTTTTAAATAAAAACAATTTTTCCAAAACAATCCCTATAAAAATATTTGAAATGAAGTGCAAGAAGTATTGCGGTAGTATGGCATGTGTGAATCCTATAGTTTAGCCATGCATAATTGTCCAATAAAAGTGTTTAGATTCAGAAGACAGTATACATAAATCCTGTTTCTTTTGTTAAATGATCTAATAGAATATCATTATTTCAGTAGACAGTTTTCTATCAAAAATAGATTTTTTATTGGAATCTCTGTTTCAAATCAAGTTTAATTTAATGTAACATCCAAAAAAAAAGATGCCATAATTTGATTATTCTCTCTGCGATTAAATAGTTTAAAAGAACCTTACATCTCTATATGGATCATTATAAGTTCAGAAGTTATATGGACAACTCACAGGTAACATAACATATTGCGAACAGAATCTATAAATGCCAAATTCCAGAATTTAATTATTCTGTCACTCAGAATTTCCCATACTATCGCATATGTGTAGAAATCTAATTCCCCAGTGGTTGTTATAGATGCACCTAATTTAGATTCAATAATATTTTTATTGCATCACAAAACATACCAATTTCTATTAGAATGTAATAAGGTACGATATATGACTTATTTTTAAAAAGAAAGTATATCAAAAAAATTGAAAAAAAAGAGCAAGAATTGATATCATAAAAAAATACAAGAAAAAGAAAATCCAAAACAGACCACTTGCCATAATGAGCGAGAATTGATGTCATGTTAAAAAAATGCGAAAGAGAAAAACTATGCCATTATATCAGTGATTATTAAATTGAAACCCCATTAATAATCAGGCACACTTTTTTTAAGAAAAGATTGCTGTATCAAAATCCATTTGTAATTCTTACTAATAGGGACGGTAAGCTCAATGTAGTCAATGAAATAGTGAATAAGATATATCAACTCATTATTAATGACAAAAATAAAAGACATATAAAAGATAAAAACAAAATATAGTATACACTTCTTTATTATTTTATTATTATTAATATTATTCTTACTGTTATGAATTCTACAACTAAAACCTACACTGTTATATGTACATGTTCATCATGTACCAAAAATGCAATCGGTGGAATTTTGCAAAATGCACAGACCTTTAAGCGTCATAACTATGCTGATAAGTTATTAGACGTTGGCCCAAAAAATTGAGGTAATGACATTTGAGTAGTATGCGCATTACTGGATAAATTGTAATCTGATATTTTTTTCTATTAATTATCAGTTAATACAGAAGTTGTCAAAGAAGAGACAGACGTTGAGATGAGAGATGTATCTGATACATCAATTGACTGTGAGTATAAAATGTATTTTTAATAAATCATAATTTAGATAGCTAATAGTCTGTTTTTACTATAGATGAAGACAATTATTCTATTGTATCAACCAAAACTACTGTACAGAGTGTACCTTTTTTGAGAGAAGACAAGATTTTTCAATTCGAAGAGTCTGATGTTGAGGCAACATCATTGGCTTCTGACAATGACAATCCTGATTCAAGTGATGAGTCTGAAGATGAGAGTGAAGTCGAGGTTGCCGGTGTTGAAAATTTTGAAGACATAGTTGCTTCCAATATGCATACATTTAAAAAAGAAATATACATAAATTATGTTACAAATAATTAACAGAAATACTTACCTTTTTAGTTGCTTCTTTGAAAATTCAGGACATGTCTCAAACAAGTCAATTCATGGCTTTATTTGGCATTATCTTTCAGGCGTTTTACTTGGTTCAAGCAGGTGGAACTGCTATGCTGAAATTCTTCTACCATCTTCTTGTTACCTTTGATAAGGATACCGATCTCCTGCTCACTGTTGATGCGTTAAAGACTATGACTGGGTTCAATTTTATGACAAAAAGCATCGTCAAATACACTGTCTGCAACAAGTGTTTTGCAATTTACTTACCAGGCAATCACCAACCAAATTGCACATTCAAAAAATACACAACTACATCACCAACATACTGCGGAAATCCTCTTTTCTTTGAACCAGAAGTTGATCACCCCATCCCTCTCATGGTTTTCCTATATAACTCCCTCAAGAATTCTATTGCATAGCATTTCGCCAAATCTGGGTTCGAGCATCAAATCGTTCAATAGAGATCAAGGGAGACAATTAACAGTACCTTGTTGGACATATACGATGGTGCAATGTGGAGTGAGCAACTTGACAAAGACAACGAGCCTTTTGTTAATCATGACCATTCCTTGATGCTGACATTGAATGTGGATTGGTTTTAACCATTTGAAGGCCATACACATGCAAGTAGGGCATTGTATCTGTCAATGAACAACCTGCTCAGGGAAGAAAGAATGAAGCCGGAGAACATTATCCTTGTTGATGTCATGTCTGGTTCAAAGGAAGCAAAGATCGACCAGATGGATAACTTTCTGGAACCTCTGGTAGACGAGCTGGTAGAGTTGTATGGCGGTATAACTGTAAAGTCTGCCGCATTCCCCAATGGTACTATTGTCCACGCTGCCCTTATGTATGTAGCTTGCGACATACCTGCTGCAAGAAAAACCGCTGGATTTACAGGGCATGCAAGCACTAATGCCTGTCATAAATGCGAGCGTCACTTCTCTGTGATTGCCAGATCAAGTAAGATCGATTACTCTGGGTTTGACGATGAAAGCTGGGTGCCAAGAACAAAGGAGATGAACGCCATATACACTGATATGTGGGCTTGTGCAGAATCAAATGCAGAAAGAACAGATTTGGAGAAGCAAAATGGCACGCAGTTTTCCGAGTTGCATCATTTGCATTACTTTGATCCCATTTGGTGCACGATTGTTGATCCCATGCACAATTTGTTTCTTGGGACAGCAAAGCATATGATCAGTGTTTGGAAAGACCTTGGCTATCTCCCTGCTGCTGTTCTCGTCCGCATGCAACGCCTTGCTGATGGTATTATTGTTCCTCCTGGGTATACTGTTTTGTCTGCAAAAATCGAATTGGGCTTCCCATACATGAAGGCAGACGAGTGGCAATCGTGGCATCTTATATATTCACTGGTAATACTCAAAGACGCTTTGCCTGAAAAAGACTTCAAATACTGGACTCTTTTTGTCAAGGCATGCCAAAAGTTGACAAGTCCACACTGGAAAAATTAAGAAAATAAGATAGTTTAAATATGGGGTATAGTGTAGTGTAATTTCCATATTTAAATTAGTTGATTTTTTTTCCACTTGTGCTGAAGGTGACCTTCACAGATAGTGGAATGACTAGAGTCAACTAGCGGAATTGTGGGTGGGGGGTGCTGCAGGTAAGGTTTGTTAGCACTTTAGATATACTTATCTGACTTGATATATAAAAAGAAAGTTTTTTAAAACTGCATATCTATTTTGATATTCTTTATATGGAACCATAAAGGTCAGGTACCAACATATTATGAAGATTAAAAGTAGCCTAAAGGTGACCTTTAAGCTAGTTTATTGTTAAGAAGTTTGGTCATCAGCAGCAAAAAAAGGCGTCTTTAAAATTATGAACCAGTAATATGTTCTTTATTTATTTGGTTTCCCGTTCTTATTAGGTTGGTTATGGTTTATGCTTTTATTTTTATTGGAAAGAATAGAATGTTTCTAGGTTTCAGATCTGATAATACTATTCTATATCTCTAGCTACTTCTTGCTCGGTCGGTTTGTTATATTTGGGATGAAAAATTTTCTACAAAAAAGAAATACCTAAAAAAAAAATGAGCTGCTCAATACGTTTTTTTGGGGTATGAGCAGTACTCTTTGAGAATAGATAAATCATTAGTGATGGGTGTGCGTGTGTGTTAGATATTTCAATTCTTATAAACCATTAATACTTATATTGGAATTATCCAATACAAAGACCAAACAATAAAATATTACAAGTAAAGCTATGGAATTTTGATTCCTTTGACTATGAAAATGATTGGAAAAAATTAATTTTTGTGAATTGGGCGATATAATTATTAATTTACATACCCAAAGCAAACGGATTTATTTGTAGATATAGATAATACTTATCAAAAGTCGATATAGTATCTGGTAGTTTTTTTATTAATAAACACCATAAGTAATATAATGATACATATAAGGATAGTAAAAGAACAAAAAAGTCTTACCATGTCAATGACAGCAGCATGAGATAGAAGCTTTTGATCCATAGCATGTTTTGGAGAGGGTTGTTCATCTATAGTAAAAATTAGATTCAGTTTGATTAATATTAAAGAGAAATATAATAAATAAATAGATAAAAATATTACCGTTTTGGTGGTCATGTTTAGCTGTAGAAAATATTTTTGGTGATATGTCCTATTAAAAAGAAAGGAAAAAATCAGAATACTTTTACGAGATAATGGTATGAAATATATTTACTAACCTTGGCTAATCCGAATGGCCATTGTGAAGAGAATGCATCAGAAGAAAACTATACGCAAGTGACTATAGTAGCAGAAACACTTGTTATTACTCAGCTATATTTGAAGAAATTACTAATAAAGAAAAATAAAGAAAAAAAGCGCCTTATCAGGAACATTTGCAAGTATAAGAGTAAAAGAGGAAGAAAGAAGTAAAAAGAAAAGAGAGGGCAAGTGTCTATGGCAACTGAAACAACTAATTCTTTTTAGTTATATAAAAAAAAGTACTTTAAAAAAGCAGATTAAAAAAAAAGACTAATAAAAAAATAAAAAAAATGGGTAGAGACAGCAACAAAGAGTGTGTCTATGGCAACAGAATAAATAAATTCTTTTATTTTCTATAAAGAAGACTTTTTAGAAAGAACATGTCTTACACAAATAGTTCGCAAATATAATAGAAGTTGCAGAGATAGAGAAACAAAGAAAAGACCAATAGCAAATATAAAGAGCAAAAAAAAGAGAAACAGGAACAACAACAAAAAAAGAAAAAAAAGAAAAAAGAAAAGTGCGTTTGAAACAAAAGACTAGATTGGTTTGATCAATTGGGTTCTAAAGCAGTATGAAAGCCGATTTGCATCTCAGTGATTACAAGAAGTTTTAATAGAGACTTATATATCAAAGATATGCTGAATATCTATATAAGCCATACGTTTTATACAATTTGTTTACTCTTTCTCCTGCTTTCTTGCTACTTATTGCACTCATACACTACGGCGGAGAAAATGGTAACATGTTACCACTTTGGTAACATAACTGCCATTTTTTACTTAATAAAAAATGGCAGTTATGACTCTGTATAAGGCCAAAACAGGCACTGTTACCATTTTTTACATAGTAAAAAATGGCAGTTATTTATTATGTAAAAAGCCAAAACAAGCACTGTTACCATTTTTTTCATAATAAAAAATGGCAGTTATTTATTATGTAAAAAGCCAAAACAGGCACTGTTACCATTTTTCAAAAAAAAATCAAGCGTCCTTCCTTTCCTCTATTACATTCTTTCTTTTGTTCTATTGCTTTCAATTCTAGCACAACCTCTTGTTTTTCCTTTGCAGCTTTAACAGAATGGTCTGTTTTTTATTATACAATATTGAATCGGGTTTAATTGAATTGAATCTTTATTTCAATGCATGTTTTATTAAATGAAAATGATAATAATAATAGTAATAATGAAAAAACAATTCTATCGGCCACTCGCAATAAAAAATGGTTCTGTTTAGCTACTGCAAAACGTATGCAGTAAAACACTACTATTCAAATTGTATTTCATATACTTTGGGTATTCTAATATATCTTAGATAGTACTTATTATTTTTTACCGATTTCTACAAATATACTAATATTAGAGAAAAAACTTAAAATAAATAAATAGATACAATATTATTATAATGCTTACCTTTATATAATATGCTTACTTGTTCAGTAAAATAAGCATTTACTCTAAGAATATATATATATATTAAAGAATGTATTAATATTTAAGATCTATATATAAGAAAAGCAATAAAACATAAGCACTATAGAAAGTCATTATCGTAGAAGAAGAAAAACTTGAGCAAAGATTCAAGTCATGTAACATGAAGCTAATTCGAATCTGATTCATACAACCGGAATGAGCATCTTGTTAGAAAGCTTAACGTGTTTATTCTACTCAATATACTTACATATAATAGAACGACTCCCAAGTATAATATATCAGTACAAAAATATTACTATTAATTTTTTCCCAAAAAAAAAGGCTATATACTGTTTCCTTTTATATTTGAATGTAGCAGAATTGTAGATGCTGTACATTAGCTTCAAATTCTTGTAATCACGACATTAGCAATCATATGAAAGAGGTCGATAAATTTTTTATATGAAAGAAAAAAGGAATAAAAAACATAAAAAGAAAAATGACGAGATAAGAAAAAAAATGCACTAAAGACAGACTAAAAAAATCAAACTCGGCCAATCACAGCAGCCAAACTACGATCTTCGGCTTCTCTTGTAAGCAGGCTCAACACTTGCTGTGGGTGGAGGAGACCTACATAAAAGAGTAAGAAGTTTATATTAGTTTTGTATTAACAGCGCATGAGAAAAAGCAACAATGGTAACTTACAGCACATCTGCCATTATGGGCGACTCAACATCACCAGTTTCTGACATATCAGGAGAAGAAAGCGAAGAATCACTTATGTCTCGCTGTATCTATAGCATAATAAAAGGAAACGATGTTAATTAAAGTTTACAATATATAGATTTGTTAATTGATAAACTTACTTTGTTCTTCTCTGCCATTCTTCTCTTGTGCGTCTGGTTGTCGCTCTTGAAGCTTTCCTGAAGAAGGCTTCTTGCACACCACATTCTTTTACATTGGTGGATGTGCAATCCACCATTCTTCACCAACCTCTCCAAATGCATCATGTAGTATTCCCTGTTTTTCTCTGGGATATTTTTCCATTCTTTTGAGGCCGCAGGATAGTCTTTGTCAATGATATCATGCTTTACCGTATGGCCTAATGTTTTGAGATGCAGTCTTTTTACTGTCAAATCATAGTCTGAAAGAGGGACTAATGGGGGCAAAGGCTGCCCTTGTGGAACTTCTTTGCAGCGCGCCTTCCAGTCCTGCTCGTGAAGAATCTGAAGCAACAGATTGTATTTTTGTGCTTCGTTTTTTCCTTTGAACTCGCCGCCAGTATTGATTACTTGCTTACCGAGCTGATCAGGGTACTCTGTGAGCTGGGCTCTTTTCACAGACTCGGCAATGCGCTCAAGAGCTACAAAAAATGTATGACAATATTAATAAAGTAAATAAACATCTAAGCACAGAATATATATGACTTACAACTCTGCTCAATAATGCTTTGTTGCATTGTAGTTAGATCTTCCGCACTGACTGCTGGCGCAAATTGATTGCTGAATTGCCTTTGAAGCTCACGCAATGCTTGCTTGATTTCAGCAAGATCAACCTCAATCTTTTGAATTGAGTTGAGGAGAGTTGTGTTAATATCGGACATGTTTAAGTTTTTTTTTAGCTATAAGCAGTGAGTTGAAAAGAAAAGGTGATAGTTTAGACAAGTAGAATAAGAGCGATTTGAGTTTGAGAAAGGCAACGATTTATTACAAGCAATTGATAGCTATTTATATGAAAAAGATACAGACAGATGTACAAACAAAACATATAAAAGAAGGGATGCTTATGCACTTGTATGCACCTGTCTGCACCTGTCTGCAGTAGCTCATGTGAACATGATACAGTCTTTTTGTTTCGACACAACAAAACTGTAAGAAATATAAAGATAAAATGAATTAGACTTTAAATCAATATTATATGTATAAATGTTCATACTTTGCACTGTCTACATATTAAACGTTTTAAAGTATATGATATAATAATATAACTCTATACATATTGCAGATATAGCATGAAATTTGGTTAAAGTTCTCGATGACAAAACCCTGTACCAGTTAAAATTATAACTTTAAATATACTCTACAGTAGCTATATAACATCTGAACATCATATAGTTAATTAGCCCCTTTTTATCAACATTAAAGTAAATGTTATGATACTCAAGTTCATATCATACTTATTATCATTATCGACTAAAACGCGCTTTGATTGATGCTGTCATCAAAGGTAAAAATAATTTTAACTGTCATTACTATTATTTACCAAGGGGCATTTTTGACTGAAACCGTACATTTTTGAAAAAGGTGTGCTTTAACTCACATCGGCACTTTCAATTAACACCCCTTTCGATCAGTAGTGCTTATCTTGATAATGTCAGTAAAAGAGTATCAGACTATAGCCCTCATTATCTATATCTATTTCTTTAAGTTTTATACATAAACAAGAAAAGAATGCTATTAGCTAAATATATATTCACTATCTCAAAAATATTATTAGTACAACACAGATAATATAAATATGTCTTTTCTACTAATGTGTTTAGACAGTACTACTTTTTTTTAACTGTTAATTATTAGAAGGCTGTTTTTCTTTGCCTTTGGTATTAGAGAGTAATTGATAATTTATTTAAAAAAAAACATAAATTATTTGGTCATTAATTATCCTAAATATACATATACCTCTTTATAAAGCCCAAAGAATATCTAATCGCTCACAAGTAAAGAGTACGTGTCTGTTTCACCGGTGCTCTTTTAATGGTACCCCCTTGTCAACCAAGAAGTATTTTAACTTACATCATAATTATTAATGAAGAAGAATCTTTCCAACCACGGGAATTATTTACTGACAGGTGTTTCACCTAGCATTGACATTACTGTAATCATTGCTATATCATCATTATGAGAGAGAAAAAGAAAAAGAGCTGCAAGCATTTTGGTTAAAAAATAAAGAGTATATAAAGATGTCTTTTACATTTAATAAATAGCACCAAAATCCTCTTCGCAGCTTTATTTTATATATTACATACGTACCAACCCAACCAATATGTTTTCTTCTAACGCCAGCCAGCAGAGAGATAGAATATCTACACAGCAATACCAATGTGATCAATGTGTCTTGTTTTTTGATAACTACCAGAAGCTGCAAAACCACAAGAGAATTCACAGAGGAGATTCAGCAACAATGACTGAAATTGACCAGTCTATTCTGGATGATGTTGACATGTACCATGACGAAAATGATACTAGTAATGAAGATGAATCTGTTAGCAATTCAGGTAATGAAAAGAGCTGTAATTGTATTATTTATTTTCCAATTACTAAATAATGTATTACAGAATATACTATGGAGTCTATGGAGCTTGATAATACTATTTCATATAAGTGCGCATGTAATTTTGAGGACAGTGAGGGTGAAGCTCACATTTACAGCAGCAGCCAAATCAGTACAAATACTTTTACCAAGGCCGAGTTGATGAGTATTCATCTGTCTCAATTGATGCTACAGCATAGAATTGCTAGAGCAGCATATAGAGACATTGTTCAATTTATAAACACTGTCATCCGAGACCATGACAATATAATGATGGGTAAAATATTATATTTTCTGTTACCTTGTACTTTAATTCCAGATCACTAACATGTAGTGATATCGTTTTTTTTAGAACCTGGGGCTAAGATCAGTCATGGCGAAACTGTTGATGCTTTGCTCAAGTCAAAGTCAAGTGTCAAGGGCCATGAGTATGATGTCTGCTCTAGTGGTTGTCGATTGTATGGCATTAATGACGACCAGGAATCTTGTGTTGACTGCGGCAAACCGTGATACAAGACTGATCCCGATCAAAGTCAGACACCAGCCGCCAGTATGAAACTTATGTCAGTTGGGGATATGCTTTCTCAAATGTTGGCAGATCCAGCCACAAGAGAACTCCTCTGTTACAGAGCAAACCGGGAATCTGTAGCTGGTCAGCTAACCGACATTTTTGATGGTGACAATTACAAGCAGTTGGTGCAGCAGGGCCTGTTCTCCAATCCCGATGATATTGCCATTGGGCTTTATACCAATGGGTTTGTCAATCAAAAGAAAGGCAAAAACTCATATACCATCATCCATTGCATAATATTCAACCTAGACCCATCCATCAGGTAATTAATTAATTTATTACTATTTATTATTATTATTACATTTTTTTTAAAAAAAAATTACTAATAAAATACTTAGATATACCAACAAATACCTTTTGCAACTGGCAATCTTGCCTGGCCCCAAGAAGCCAACTCATTTGGACTCCTTTCTTATACCCATCATCAATGAATTGCGAGATCTTGAGGCACATGGCTTGGTTGTCAAGCACAATGGAGTGGAGCTTTGCAGATCCAAGGTCTATCTTCTGCTTGCTTCTGGCAATATTCCAGCTGTAGCTGATATGGCCCACATTGGTTCCCATACAAGTTTATTTGGTTGCCGTTTTTGTGAGACCAAAGGCAAATGCCCTACTAACAGACGGCATGGCATGTACTTTGATGACATTTCCGCCCGGTTAAGACCTTTGGAAGACTTCAAAGTAGGCAACCCTGTAAGTATACAAATGTTCAATTAGCCATCTTTTTTTCATACTAAATAACTGCTTGTAATAGTCGAAGAACATATACCAGCCGAGCATATATACCCAACTCTCAACCTTCTCTGGATCATCATTTTTTGCATTAGATGAACTTCATTTAATTGCAAGAGGGATTGGAAAGTTTGTGTATGACCTGATTACCGTCACCCTCACAAAGGAAACCAAATTTTATTATACCCATCCAGACAATACCCTCAATACCACCGAATACCCTTTTCATATACCAAGAGCAGACCTTGTAACAATCGGAAACTGTATCACCAGCTCACGAAAATATATACCCACCTCATTTCAAGGCAGTTTCGACAACGTATTTGCCAAGATCGATGGTACTCGCGCAGTGGACTGGCTTGACTTTCTCTTATACCTTGTCCCCACTTTGGTCGTGCCTTATTTACCAAATAGGGCTGTCAAAACAGCTCTATTATCTCTCGTGAAAGGTTGCGCGCTTGCCTTGCAATGGACGTTGACATCAGAATTGCTTGATGAGATGGAGTCGTAAGTTATTATACGTCTCATATATTATCATTACAAATAGCTGATTGTTACCATTTTTTAAATATTAATAATAGATACTTCAAGCACTGGCACTCGTTTTTATACCAACAAGTCCAGAATAATACCCTGTCTCGTAGTGTTTTCCAACCAGTGCAACATTACCTGGTCCATATACCCTATATCATCAAGCAGCAAGGTCCCCTGCGATGCTACTCCACTCGCTCAATGGAGAGAGTAATTGGCATCTTCTCGAAATTGATAAAGTCCAAATCAAAGGGTGGCCGAAACGCCAGTTTTCTCGTCGAGCGATTTGCGATTCACAATTATACCAGCACGGCAATCAGCATCTGTGATGAAATCAACCTCATTCGGCCAAAGCCATATGGAAGAGAGAGCTACATGGACCTTCCTAATGATCCTAGTGGTGCGCAGTTGTGGGAGCCGTTTCATCAGTTTGTTAATTTGAATGATGATTCGGTGGAAGGTGTAGGCGGCCCTAGTGTGAAGGAAGCTTTATTGAAATACTACTGGAGAACAACAGGCTTGACTGGCCACGAGTTTGGGGACTCTGTTGTTGTTGTAGCTGCACGTCTGTGGATGGACTCGACTGTATATTCCTCATGCATGTACCGAAGAAAGAAAAACGAGACCAGCCGTGGCAACCATTACGTGATGTTTACTTGCCCCTATAGAAAGTAAGTATAATATTTTTCGATATACAATCAAAAGTTGCTTACATTCTATTTATTTATTTATTTTAGCAACTGTAATGTAATTGTTCACAGCTGGCTCATTGGTACAGTACAGTTCTACTTTCAGCATGTAGATTTCTATGGCTTCCCACACTTTCTTGCTTTCGTGGAGGTCATGAAGGAACATGACGCGGCTGGTCATGACTCATCAGTACCTATCGTCAAACAACGGTCACAAAGCACCCGTACACTAGGCCACCAAACGCAACCGACTTATGCAGTTATAAGTGTAAATGACATTTGTCATCAAGTTGGTCTGGTCCAATACCCACCGAATGGAAACCAGTTTTATGTAATCGCGCCCTATTATATCTTTAACAACAACATGCGCATTACTAAAGACAATCTTTCCATTCTGTAATCCTTTTTATTTTTATCTTATTTTTCTATATGCTCTATATCCTTATATCTTTTATATTTTTTATATCATCCTTGTATCTTATATTCTTTTTTTAATTTTCTCTATTTCTTATGTTTTTTTAATCTCTATATGCCCCGTCTTTCTTTTCTTCTTTATATACTCCGGTTTTTTTTCTATTCTCTATACACCTTATGCTTTTCTCTTCATTCCCTATATGCTCTATACGCCATTACGCGATTTAAATAAAATCAAATTGCCAATTCATCAAGATAAAAAGAATATCTAAAAAAAAAGAACGTAGTTTAAAAAATAAAAAAATGGCAGTTATGTTACCATTTCGTTCACACATTCCAAAAATTATTAATCTTAATAATTGTTGACATCTTTGATATTCAATAAAACATATATTTCAATACTCAAAGTGGTCATTACAACTTACAAACATTTTTTACAGTATTGAAAATATTGTACAGCAACAAAAAAAGTGTTTTCATGTTACTTTTTTAAATTGCTACGAATGACATTACCATCTTACAACAAACGGCAGAGATTTTATTGGGTTTCGACTAAAAAAATGGCAGTTATGTGCCTACTTTTGGCCCAACTGCCATTCATCCCGCCGTAGTGATACTCAAACACACACACATCAACCCATTTTATTTTAAATAATTTAAGTATGTAAATTTGATATAATTTATTTTTAATTCAATTCAATTCAATTGTATATTAACATCAATAATAATGTAATCTAAAATTAACAGTTACATTTTTACCTTTTATTATATTCTGTAGACAATGGCTATTCAAAGACATCAACTTGCTCTTTGTCCCGTTGAGATTACAAACAAACAATTGATGGAAATTCTTTCTACTTTGAAAACTAATATGACAGCCATGGGAACCAACATGGCAGCTGACATGTCGATTGTACAAAAACAAATTGGCACTGTTGAAGATACATAGCTAAACATGAATAGCAGAATTGGTGTTCTTGCCACCAGTAGCACTAAGACAATCACTGCTATTGACAGTTTAAGCAGGGCCCCCCTCATTTCCCCTACCAATACAATGGCTAATGTTTCTCAGCCTGCCTTCAACGCCCCGTCTGAGTTTAGCAAGAAGGCCTCTAATGATGTTTATGTGAGTATCAACGTGTGCAAAATTTTATCAATGTATTTTCTCATATATTCTATCAGACCCATATTTGTAATCTCATGTGGGATCCCAAGCTGAAAACAAGAAATCAAGCTGATATCCTGGCAAATGAGAGTAAGCCCAGATAGAATACAAATGTTTTCTTTTACAAGTTGCCAAACAAGGAGTTGGTGGTGCGACTTCTTGAAAACTTGAAGCACAAGTTTACCCATGAGGAATTTAGAGAGGCAGACTTGAGAGCAAGACTGCACAAAAACTTCACCAGCCGGGTTTCAAAAGCAAGAAAAACTGAAGAGGAAATAAAAGCAACAAACACTTGTTCAAGAAGAGCAGGACGTGCCAGAGATGTAAGTGTAATCTCTAAATAAATAATTTCAAAATAATATAGTTTAGTCTTGAGAATTTTAAAAAAACTAATACAAAAAAACTACTATTAGAATCATACTTGCCGTTTACTTGCATACACAGACAACAAAGAAGCAATTTATCTACAAATTAAAAGAGATTGTGACTTCACAATTCAAATGGCAGCAATGTCCAATGGAGAATCTGCAGATGAAGACTTCAAGAATCGTATGAAGAGCATCGTCAAAATTGTTTGGCCAGGATAGAGAAGTGACGAGGTATATTATTTTATATTAATAATTATGTCTTATTATAAAAAATATAAAGTGAAGTATTAACAAAATCATTTTAGTTCAATACTCTCATTAAACTCGTTGATGAGTATGTTATTGAAGCAATGGGGTCAAGTGCTTCTCAAATGAAGGAGAGGGTTTTCACCAGTGTGTCTAATACAGCAGTCTCAGATGACATAACCCCCAAATTTTCTCAGTGGGCCCTTAGAGACGGGTATTAAATAAACAAAAATTGCCTCTCTCTTTTTATCTATATATTATTTTTCACATACAAAATACTATCAATATATATATATATCAGAAATACGAGCTTTGTTTTTTTGTTAAAGAAAAAGAAATGTAAAAGTTCACTTTATTTATTATTTAAGCATATAGCTTCTTTGGCAATGGAATTATCAGCATTTTGCTAACATTTCTACTTGTCGCAATAGTAGCTGTAGCAACCTCTAATAAGATGTGATATACAGATATAATGCTATGGTAGCTATCAGGAGAGAACGTGGGCAAACAAAATTCAACACTGTCATCCTCACGTGACCTATCAGAGGAAGTATGAAACCACTTGATAAATGCAAATACTTGTTGATGATCATGAACCATGCGAGTCAGATGGAGATTGTGCGTGGGTGGAAGTTGGAAGGAGTGTGTAAAAAGATACTGAATTTGTCCAGCAAATCCAAGTATAATGTTTCCATTACTACCAACAAACTTTGCCTGAACAAGTGATCTGCAACTGATTGTGCTGTTGTTTGTTCCTCGATAGTGTTGACCAAGAATGTCAATTGACTTCAATTTGATGATTTGATTGTCAAGTGCTGAGCAATTATAGGACGTGTCCTGATAGCTGGCAAGGTCTGGGAGGCTGTAAGCGACTTGGTAATATTCAAGTAAATGGAGATAGTCGGAATCATCCATTACTGATAGCTTTTTGTATTTTAGAGGAAATGTAAAAGGAGGAAGAGGCTCATTACCCTTGGGTGGATTATAAGGATCAGTGTAGCCTTGAACGAATTCTTGCAATCTGAATGGGCAACTGGAGAGAGTAGTGACTGTGGCGGCTGGTATGGAGGTTGTAACAAGTTTAGACAGAGTGTGAATGAAGGGGATCTGGCTAGAACTTTTAAGAACAGCATTGACATAATCATCCTTATACGCATTCTGAACAAAATTTTTCATGTAGGTCACCTCAAAACCGTCTTTGCCATTTGTCTTGAAATTCTTTAAAATACCATTGTATTGCTCAAACCCAAAGAGCCAATAACCATACACTAGTCCAAAATCACAAATGCATTCGTGAAGATGGAGGTGTAGATGCATATTGCAGATGAGAATAGTGGTGGTATAGTCTATGTTGCATGCATTGCAAAACTTTTCTAACAGGTTGTGGGTAGTGGTGATCTCATCAAAAGTAATGCTGAGCTTTACGTAGTATTGGCATGCATCAACGAAATACATCCAGTTCTTGAATTGTAATGGGGGAGAATACCATGCAACAAGACAGAAGAATAAACCAGAACCCATGATTTCCACTCGTCCGCTTTGATGTAGCTGAAGCCCTTTCCAATTTTAGTTGTCAGTGTGATGTAATCTCTGGGCAGTATCATTGTCTCTGCAATTTTCTCCATCGAAGCAAACTCTTCAGGTCCAATTGTCTTCTCATCAATCCACCAATCCATTAATCTCTTAGACGTCCCCAGGAAAAGATTATGCATGGGATCAATGATTGTTCCATGTACTAGATCAAAGTATCCAAGGCGTTGCAACTGCGACCATCGAACACCATTTTCGACCTCCAGCTGATGCCTTTCTGAGAGTGTACTTGCATCCTTCCACTCCTCAGCATGCAACCTGCTCTCTGCACCACTGCGGATATTCCAATGAGAATAATTGAATCCACAGAAATCAACCTGGTTGCTGCTCCCTAACTGAGTAAACTGCCGGCTGCACCTGTAACAAGCACATGTGCTGTTATGCGCTGTGAATCCACTTGTCTTTCTGGTGGCTGGGATATTACATGCAACCATCAGTAGTGCAGCGCGAACACTGACACCATTTGGGAATTTGTGTGTAGGAATCTGCATGCCAACGTACAGCTGCTTCAAATCATCCACCAAGGGCTCCAAGTAACTATTGATCTCATTGGTTTTTGGCTCCTTTGGACCAGGCATGAGACCTACAAGGATAATATTCTCTGGCTTGAATCTTTTATCACGGGGCAAGTTGTTGATGGCCAGATAGATAGCACCAGAGGAGTGAGTGACACCATCAAAGGGCTGGAACCAGTCGATGTTAAGTGTTAACATTAGTGAGCGTGGGTCCAGCACAAATGATACACCATCCTTGTCCTTCAACTCCTTCCACATCGCACCATCATAGACATCGCACAGAGTATCTACCATCTTCAACTCCTTATTCCATTGACGAATCTTGGCTTCGAAACTAGGGTGACGGAAGAAAACGCTCAATGTATTTTTAATGGATTGGTAGACATATTCACGCTTTGCAACCAAGGCACCGGAAGATATGGATTTCGTCAAATTACAGTTGCATGCAGACCTGGCACCAAGTTTTGAGGAAACACATCGAGGAGGAGCAGATACGATATCCTGATATACTGTATGACAGTCTTGGCACACCACAAATTTCTTGATGCCTTTTGTAATAGCAGAAAATCCTGTCATTTTTTGTAAACCGGCAAGACTGGTTGGTAATTGAAAATCTTGGTCGTAGATTCTTAGCAGGTTGTTGATAAACTCAATCAAGACAGCAGCACCCTTATCAACAACATGACGTGAAGCAAACAGTACAATAAAGATGGCTATGAATTGATGGACTTCATTTTTGGGCATATCAGAAGCAGCAAAAGGGTCTGTAAAAAATTAAAAAAAAATTAACACTTGATTTTTCTTTTACTCTCTTTTTCTTTTAGCTTTCTTTATGTATCTCACACTGACCTTCACTGTTGAAGTCCTCGATCTCGATCTCATTGACTTCATCTTCAACATTGTCATCGAAATCATTGTCGTCTCTGTCATTGTCAAACATTGAGGCGGCATCCAAAAAAGGTGAGTTGGCCTGACCATCCATTGCTTCCACAGAATCGGAACGAGAGGTCGGGATTACTACAAATATGGAATATAATAGTTTATTAGTTTTTTTTTTCTGCTTTCAAATAAAAAAATTCTTACCCTCAGTATCTACATCCATGTTTCTCATTGCGGCTGTGTTTCATTAAAAGTTTAAAAATAAACAACATAAATAAAAAATAAAAAATAAAAAATTAAAATGATTATTACGCAGCAAACAAAAAACCAACACTGGATATATTATACTATTCTCCAATATTCTGGTACCTTCAACTCTAGCTCTCTTATTACGACAAGTCTCAGTACGCTTTGCAGCATAAGAAGATTTCTGATGACTGTTGTGACATTTAATGCAGTGGCAGTCTAAGGTGTGGGTTTGGGTAGAGGGAAACATATTGTGTATGGCTTGAATTATAAAATAAAAAAGGAAACAAGTACTACAAATACTTTATTTGATGTGATTTTATAGCAAGCCAAAAAAATATGAATTTTTTATTGTCCATCTAAACCAATAGAGTATGTGGACAGTACACCCCCAACTTAAATAAAAAAACGGCTGAGCTGAAAAACAAACCCTGACATTTCCACTACCTTTCTTGTTACTTAAAGCTATAGTATTTATTTATTTTTCCAGTGTTACTTACTGTACTAAGTAAGTGACATGTGGTGTGGTAACATTGTTGGCCTTAGTTCAAAAATCAAATTCTACCAAGTTCAGACTTTCTTTTGAAAATCCCTTTTTTATTTTTTTTTTCAAAATTTTAATTTTAATTTCTTTCTTTCATTTTCACAAAATCGCCTTTTTCCAAAAACCAATTTTCTGAAAATTAAAATCTTTTCCCTTTATTTTTCCCAAAATTGTTTTCTCTCTTTTCTTTTTATTTTATTCCTGTACACTAAATGTGATACTTCCTCTCAAACACTACTTTACCAAAATTGTTAACTGAATAGTTTTCTTTTTATTTATAATATACTTCTTTCCGACATTTTTCTTTTCTTGTAGTTATATATTATAACTTCATTTATTTCTTCTTTCATGACAAAATATTTATATAGTTATTTTTCTTTATATTTTTATTTACAATTATCTCACCGAGTTTTATCTAGCCTATTTTTGCTATATATTTTATTCATAAAATGGTATAAATATTTCTTTAAAATCAATCAATAAACAACTGTTAAATTTTTCTGAAACAAAGTTTTCTTCAAGATGCTGTCTATTATTTTTGATCTCTCTTGTGAAATTTCATCTATTTTATTTTATTTTCCTGTCAAATCTGTGGTGATCCAGCCACTTGGATATTGGATTTATCACATATAAGAACATATTCATATTGGGATAGCATAGTAGCTATCATCTTGTCAGTATAAAATATATATAAACGATTAAGTAATCAGCTCAATAATTATTACAGTTAGTACTGTAAATAATATCTTAAAGATTGTTAAGATAATTATATCATACTGCCGGGTAAACTGTGTCAGATCGATATGGAGCTAATTTAGTAGGAAGTCCTAAAGCTCTAATATAAAAGAGAAAAGAATAGCTAAGAGCTAAAGAAGTACGATTTAAGACTTGATGTCATAATTGTAACACTGACACTAGTTAAGCAGTAAATACACTCTAATAATCAAATATAGTAAAGGAAGAAAGCCTTAAAAAACTAAGACGTAATGACAAGAGCAGATTGTATTTTCTTATAAAAAGAAACACTTTTTATTTATGAATAAAGACAACTGATATACAGTTTCAAAGTATTTCTATATATCTCTATTATTAAATATTTTGTTTTTCTATTGTTTCATACCTGAAATACCACAAAGTCTTTGTGGAAGATTGACCATCCTCTTTTATTTTATTATTTTGTCCCAATTTCTTCTTTTAATTATCTCTTAGTAAATTCATTATAGTGAATTTCCCTTTAGCTAAATCCTTTACTCTATTAAACATTTCTTTCTCATAGTTAACTTTTTAGAATTAGTATTATTTATTTCACTTCTTTTAGTTTAACTATTTCTCTAATCATTCAAATTATTTACACTCTTACCTTAGTGTTAGTTTCCCTTTTTATTTCTTTAACTGGTCTATTTGGTAACAAAGAGACTATTTTATTATCTCAATTTATCCGATATCAAATGCAAACTCTCAATTTCTCTTTTAAATTCCTCTTCTTATATATAATTATCTTTTCTTGTACATCTTCTACACACAAATACATATTACATGCAATATAAGCATTGCCATGTGATATGTTTGTTTGTTGTGGATTGTAACAGTATCACTTGGCAAATAAATATAATATGAATTACAAAATACAAGAAGAAGAATACAATAAAAATGGAAAAGAATAGATAATTTGACAGGTAAAAATTGGTGACAGACAGGTGGAAAGAATAGGGAGCAGATTAAAATGGAAATTGTGACAACAACAAAGTCTGAGAAAGACAGAAAAGGGAAAACAGAGAAACAAAATATATTAAAATCAACAGACAACACTCCAAAGAACAAGAACACTGTATATGAATGAAAAATAATGATAATAATGGACAAAAATAAATAAGATCAAGAATAGAATGATGATTTTATTGATTGAAAAGATTGTTCCTTTTATAAACAAAAATGTTTTGTTAAAATAATTTTTTGAGGAAAAAAAAAGAAAGTCAAGTGAAAATTTTTACTACATGTAACTGGTGTTGATAATAGAAATAGAATATAAAATTATAGAGAGAGTAAAATAAAAGTATAGTAAAAATATAATAATTGAATAAAGATAAAGTAAAAATATAGTGAGATCAAATAGAAAAATAATAATATAATAACAATGTAGTAAAGTTAAGTAAAAAAATGTAATAATAATATAATAATGGAATCTAATAAAATGTAATAAAAAATAGTATAAAATAAATGTTAGCAATAAAGAAGTGTATATAATTAGGGGAAAGAGGTATAATGTTTTTAGTGGGTGACAGGTGTTTCTGAGGTGACTGTTGTGAATGAGTATTGATTACTACTGAATCTGAGAGTAAGACTGAAGGATAAAATAATATCTTCAGCTATTCCGGTCATACAGATCTCCCTTTATGATATTATCTAATACACAGATTATCATACACATAATTGATTACTTATTATTATCACCATGACATGAGATATACAAATACATATATATTATATATATGGCATCATTATATTTCATCTACATATTTCTTTTATTATACAAATACTTAATTGAGAGACTATAACTACAACTATTTAATATTATGAAATATTACCTGAGTATCTGGATCAGAATACTAAAATATTACCAATAGCATAAATGTTCTTCTTTACCAAAACTCTTGAACTGATCTGACTAGAGAAGTATCATATCAATTGGTCTTTCCGGATCTTTCCAGAAGAACAATACTCCTGGAAGATGACTTATCATGATAAAGATTACTTAAGCATACACTGAATTATAAATTAGAAAAACATATAAATATCAGTAGATAGTTCTATGTAGAAAAAACAGGAATTTTATCATTCTTTACTTTTCTTTTGAAATAAACAACCTACACAAGTTCTCACAAATTCTTTGATCTATATTATATTTTGCTTTATTTTCTCCCCACAACAGTGATGATGTAGATGGGTATTTTAATTTTAAGAAACGGGATTATATTGGAGGATTAGGGTATAGGGGTATCAGGAGCAAGATTTCCCAAGAAACCTGGGGGGACCACTCTTATCCCTCGAGACATGTCACTTGGTCGACTCACTGTCAACATCAACGCCCACGAGTCTGGTACCATCCATCACAGCTTACTGTCAGACCAAACCACCAAAGGAATCCACCGTCCGGTATCTCTCACCAAAAACTGGCTAACAGTTAATATGCGTACAACACATATAACTGCACCTATGCGTTAATAGTTCAATGGTAGAATTTCAGCCTTCCAAGCTGAAGGTCGGGGTTCGATTCCCCGTTGACGCATAATGAACATGTTTTCCATTTTTATGAAAATTGTGTCATGCCCGAATTCCTGTCAGCCAATCAGTGTCGGACATTATTTTGATGAATCCGTAAAATTGTCGTTCCTGATCTGGGATGGTCTTCCTTTTACTATAGCAAAGTCAAAAGGTCAAACCCACTGGGGATCGGAGAGTATATGTAAAATCGAAGAGAGGATAAAAGGTCCTTTTTATTGATAGGAATTGAATTGTCTTATATAGTTTTCTAAACTAATACTGCGCATTATCCGCAGTAAACTATTATACTCTATTTAATTACAAGAGAAGTCCTTTTACTGCGGTTGATGCTCAGAAGATGTTACTGTGGTTAATCTTTACAAGACATTACTGCGGTTCATTATCTATGAGGTATCTTTGACATACAGAACTGCTGCGGTCAATTATCCCGATTTCTCGGATTCATCAAAATAATGTCCGACAAAATCTGAAGATAGTTAACCGCAGTACTTCTTTATGCACAGTAATATCTTCCTGAGCATTAACCGCAGTATAATGACTATTTCTTTAATTAAATATAAATAATAACTACTGCAGATAATGCACAGTATTAGTTTAGAAAACTATATAAGACAATTCAATTCATATCAATAAAGAGTATCTTTTATCCTCTCTTTGATTTTACGTATACTCCTTGATCCCCAGTGGGTTTGACTTTTTGACTTTGTTATAGTAAAAGAAAGACCAACCCAGATTGGGAATGACAAAAATAATATTTGACGTATAATTTAATATGCGCGGACCGGGAATCGAACCCGGGCCCTTCGCGTGGCAGGCGAAGATTATACCACTTAACCATCCGCGCCCAATGTATTATTTTACGTGTGTTACAAATTAATACGGCATGTAACCATGTCGTGGTGTCCAGTACCAGATGGTCAGTCTGCTCAGTGGGTTTGTCCAGTGGTTTGTTGTGATGTGGCATCCTGGTTATGAGAGGCTGATGTCAACGATTTGTTGATGTGATGCTGTGCCTTCGGTGGTAAGAGGAGAATTTTTCTGTGCACAGGTAAAATCTCGTTTCTGTTCTTTGTTCCTTCTATACACAATATTTTTTTCTTTTCTCTGATTAACATATTTATCTACATTATACTCATTCAAAATCATGGTCCCCCATACTAGTAACATTCCTCTTCTACAATACACATAATTTATTTTGCCAATATCTCAGTGCAACATCAGTATCTTTATTATTATATTTTTACTGTATCTTTATTCACATATTTTATCCTTGCTTTATCAATTATCTATTATTCTATTTTTACTATCTTTATTTTTCCAAACTTCTATTATCAATCCTAAAATCTTGTTGACTATAAAAAGAGAAATAAACTCAACTCAATAAAATTATCAATCAAACATTTGATCAGTTTCAGTATTTTTTTTTGTTTTCTTCTCTTTGTGATGTATACCATCTTGCAACATAATATATTGGTTCCTTGGTTTTAGAAAGATTGTTTGTCAGTTTTGATCTCTTCATCAGTTATTAGCAATCTTAGTGTATTCAGACTTTTCAAATGTTGGTATTACGCTAACCTTGTTTTAAAGTTTATTTAGTTTCATCTAGTGAGACATTCTATTTATATTCTCAGACATGTAATATTGACTAACATTACAAGCAGTCATATCTGATATTGATAACATTTATCAATACTATGAAATAACTGTTTGATTTGTAAAAGCAGAACACTTTTTTTTTCATAACAAATTTTTCCAGATGCTTTCTAACACTACCCTTATTTGCAACTTTGGTAATATAATGTCAAATGCCACATATTATATGAGTGATATGGAAGCCAGAAAAAAAATATGACTTGCCAAGAAAAACAACAACAGATTAACAATAGAGCATCTTCTCTGAGATATCAAGATGTTTTTGAGTTAGTTGTTCTACCAGTCAGCGAATATTTGATTCTGTTTTGGTTTACCAGCTCTCAGATATAACTGATAATATGGTTCCATCAAAAAAAAAATTACTAACAGAAGTATATATAAAATCAGATTCATTCTTTAGCTACTCTTCTTGAACTGGATGAAAGAATTTACTTTTGTGAATGTTTCTATGGGAGATTCTTAATTTATGTACCCAAAGCATTTGCCGTTTTACTTCAATGATTGACCTTTTCAGCTCACTTAGAAGATCTGTCCTTTCTCTTTGGGAAAACAGCTCCTGTATTGAGCATTATTTTCAATAGTATGGTAGAAATCATTTACCAAAAATTCCACACTGCTTTAGAATTTGATACCTGTCAATTTTACAAGAAAAATCTGGTTTTCTTTAGTGATGCTATCAGACAAACTGGTAAGATATATTTAAAGACATAGTATGCTAACAGGCTTAATAATAATAAATGAAAAAAGGTGCCCCAGTTAGAAGCTGTGTCGGATTCTTTGATAGTATATTCAATTGAATTGCTAGACCAAGAGAGAACTAGGAGATTGTTCACAATGATCATTATGTAAGTAAATGATTACAGTAATAGTTGTTTTCTTCTGTTACTTTAACTCAATACAATACAGATCTATAGAGAGGCCATGAGCTGAAATATCAAGCCATTATAACTCCTGATGGAATTAAATCTTTCATCATTAGTTCCAAGACTAGAAATCATCACAATATGCATATGTACAGACTGGCAGACATGGAGAGATGTCTGTTTGATACATTTGACTTCACTCCTGTTGGTGGGCCTTGTTATCACTTGTATGATGATTCAGCTTATGTGAATTCAGCAGTGTTGACAAGACCATTTAGAATAAGTAAGCAACACATGATTATCTGCTTTTACAAATAATATTTGTAAATGTTTTAATCTTTTTCTTTCAGCAAATGCATCCAAAGACAACAACGTACTTAACGCTGAGATGTCTAGAGTGAGGATCTCTGTAAAGCACAAGTTTGCTCATATCAGGAGCTTCTTTGCGTTTTTGAATACTTCAAAAATGCAAAGAGTTGACCAATGCTCCATAAGCCTCTATTATAATATTGGAACATTCTTAAAAAATCTTCATATATGTTATAATGGGGGGAATCAAACCAGTGCCAAGTTTGATGTTAGTCTTCCAACACCAGAACAATACATTGCAGGTCTTTTAAGACAATAAAACTTTTATACTAATTATTGCTTCATAAACAAATTGTATACAGTTTAAAAAAGAGGGTAGTTTTTTAGCATATTTATTATTATTTTCTATTTAGTAAGTTATTGTAATCTTATTGAGACAGTTGTCTCAGAAGAGCTTGAATGAGCTGCGATTGCATGTTTATTTTATCTGACATATTCTTCTCCATCATCTCAATTTGCTTATTAACTGTCTGGATCTCATTGTAGATTACCATGATCTCATTGTCAACCTTGGTCTCCAATCTTTCAATGGCACCAAATACCTCATCATCCTCAACCTTCTCCAAGAGAGCAAATAATTTTTTATTAAAGGTATGTATTATTCTTTCTACATGATCAATAGCAATTGGAGTTGTTGCTACTGCATGTTTAGAAGTGGAGGTGACAGGAGCAACACGGGGAGAAGGGACAAGACCAGCAAATGGAGAAGGGCCAGAAGAAAAGACAGAGATGACAGAAGCAGGAACAATAGGAGCAAGAACAGCAGGCGCTGTACTGGTGGTCTTCTGTCTCTTTCTTGCTGAATTGATGTCAGCAGCCATAATTCTGAACATTGTGGCTCTGTCTTTGACAACATTTTCTTTTTGCAATCTTCTGAACGTCTCACATTCCTTTTCTTTTTCTCTCTCGACCTCTGCAAATGCAAACCCATCTTCTTTTGATGGCAAATAATCTTAATTAGAGTAATATTCACGAATTATATTTTATTAACTTCTGATTTCCATGAGGTTTGTGAGAAGCTGTTCAAGAACTGGGAACTTCTTATATGCTCCTGTCATTCTTCTTCCTTGTCTCTGTCTAGCTCGATGATTTTCAACAAGCTGAGTATGTCTTCTTCTTATTGTAGATGTAGAAATACCCTTCGGATCTTTATCAGCTGCATTTATAAGGTCTCTAACCTCATCCCGGACAGAGATGATCTCACTACAAGAAAGATGCTATAGATGCTTGGCAATGAGACATTCGACTAGAGCTATGTCTATTTTGCCTGATTTAACACCATATACTCTGGGGCCAGTGATCCAGGGAGTGGTCTTTCTAGTGGTAGAAGTGGGAGTGGTAGAAGTGGGAGTGGTAGTGACAGTGGCAGTAGTCCGTCTGTTATTGTTCATCATATTGTATTAATAATAGAAAGAAAGAGAAAAATTTCATAATACAGATATTTTACACTAATACATGTTTTTAATAAGTAAATATCAGAGACAATTTAGCAAAAAAATATTCAAATCTTATTGGTTGCAAATTTGAAAAAACATACTTCTTAGTGAGCAAAATTTAAAAAATAAAAGACCTCTTTTTTCAAATTTCTTGTACTTCGTTACACTCAATTTAAGGTTGTAATTTGAAAAAATGATCTAAATTCTCTTATAAAGTAATTTATTTGGTTTTTTCAAAAATGCACTAAGGTCACTATTACTTTTCTATTGTGTCATTATCTTTTCATATACCTTTCTCTCTCTCTTGATTTTAACAACAATTCTATTGATTGTTCTCTCTTTTCTTACCTGTAAACTATTGCTGCTTGCCGCCTTTTGCTATATCTGTCTTCTGTTCTATTCTATTATCATTGTATTTTATTTGCTAAGTGATCCGCTACAATTTACAACAAACCTAACACATCACGTGTCAATTATATTGGATTGCACTAAGCTAAAAAAGCAATGGCCAGACAATATAAAAACAGATAAAGAAGTATACTTGATAATAAAAAAGTATACTTAAAGAAGTACAATCAAACAGACAAAATAATATAGTGGATAAAAGATGATTTTATTATAAACAATTACTACTATTATTTATAATAATTATTTGGAATGTTTGTTTTGAGGTCTTATTCAATATGATGCCTCATCTATAAGAATGTTAATTGAATTATTGTTTCTGCTATGTGAGAATGTGAGTGAGGGTCAAAGTATTTAATTACAAAAAGAGGTTCATTTGCTCTTTCCTCTTTTTGGAACAATTGATTTAAACCTCCTCTTTTATTTAAGCTCCGGCTTGCTGGCTATAACAATTTTGATGTGGTGCATGAAGACTGCTATCAACCACAGTACCAGTCTTTTTTTTCAATTTATTTTAACCTTTTTAATCCATCACAAAGTCTCAAACCCCCAATTATAATTTTATATTTTAACTTTATATGTATTATTTTTATTTCTTATTCTAAAAATTTGACTTCTTGTTATTTTTTTTTTATTCTTCTCCTAATTTTCTGAAAACAAATTTCTCTTCTTTTTATTCTTTTTGAAAATTAGTTTCTCCCTCCTTTTATTTTTCTTACTTTTCTTATGCACTAAATGTCACATTTTTCTCTCAATACTACTTTATCAAAATTATTAACTGTAGTTTTTCTATTTCTTTCTAACATACTTCTTTCTGATCTTTTCTATTCTCTGTAGTTATATACTATAACTCCATTCATTTTTCTTTCATGACGAATCTTGATTACAATTATTTTATCCATCTTTTTATCACAATTATCTCCAAGACATCAGTGCAATATATTTTTGCCATGAATTTTATCTAAAAAGTAGTATAAATAATTCTTCAAAATCAATAAATAAACAATTGTCAAATTTTTCTGATATAAAAGTTTTCCCTAAAGATGCTGTCTACTTTCACAGATCTCTCTTGTGAATTTTTCTTCTGTTTACTGTTTTTCTTTGTCAAGTCTTCGTGGAAGATTGACTATTTTCTATTATTTTTCTTTCTCTCAAATTTTACAATTTTTATTTTATTAAATTTTCCCTTTTGTAGCAAAAAACTTTAAAACATGACAAGTCAATTTTACTTATTATTTATTTCAAAGTAAAGAAAAAACCGAACTCTCCCAAAATTATTTTCTTATTCATTAAATAACAAATTGAGTACTAATGTGACAACTAATAATTATTCTAATAAGCGTCTTATGAGCTGGATGAGTAATGATTATGATTAGTTGCTACCTGATATTATCTATATAGTGATATTTTACCACATCTTTATTTTTTATTCTCTAAATACTTCTCTTAACTTAGTTTATTTTATATTAACATTATTCATTTCCTTTTGCTAGCTCTATATATTCTTTCCCTTTTGAAATTCCTTCTATTTTTTCTTTATAGAAGTAGTTTCTCTTATTTATTTTACATTATTATACAATTGTTTCCCAATTTAAATAACCCTACCTAATTACAGAATTCAATTCTTATTACTACTCTTATCTTGCTTTTATTGTACACATCATACATATAACAAAGTACTACAAGCATCAATTGTCACATGTGTTGGCATTTTTAGCGTTAGATAGTATCTGTTGAAAGGCATCAGACAGTGGGTCTCTTTGGTAGTTTGGTCTAGCAGTTAGCCATGACAGGTGGTACCCGACTTGTGGGTGTTGACGTCGATGGTGAGTTGACCAGATAATATGTCTTTGATGGACAGGAGTGGTCCCCCCAAGTTCCTTAGGAAATCATGTTCACAATACCTCTTATACTCAAACCCTCTGTTTTGATGGGTGAAGTTTGAAGAAGTTTTAAGAGGAAGAATTGAAGATTTGAAATAAGAAACAAAGATTTGTGAGAACTTGTGTAAATTTTGTTTATTGAGAAAAGATTTGATATCAAAATTTGATGAGGTTCCTATACTAAACTACCACTTCTATTTATATTGTTTTGGATTGAAAAAATTATATGACTGGGATCAGGTAATTGATTCTATCTGAGTCTTAATCAGAGCAATGTGATATTAAGACAATTAATGTATGATTAATTATATAAATATATATAGTCTCAATGAAGTATTAACATCAAAAGGCAATATGTTTGTGAATTATAATTATGCTTATAATAATCCACTGATGTATCCCATATTATGGTCATATCATCATATGAAATATAATCACTATCATGCATGCTAAACCTGTGTGTTAAATAATAAAGTAATCAGTAGACACCTTTGACTGGAATAGCTAAGGACTTATATTATTTTCTTCAGACTTACTCTCAATTACAGCAGTAGCAAATACTCATTTCCAACATCCTCAACTTATATTCCACCCTTACACTGCAAAAGGAGAGTGGATTTGGGTGAATTTTATTTTTTGAATTTTAATAAAATTTGAAAAAATATTTCAAACATCATTATTTTTCCATTTTTTTTTCTTGAGATGTGAATTCGCAATTTTTTCTGATTATATTAAATAAATACAGGTACAAGCACAAACATTTATTAATTAGGTGATAAATCACATAATTATTCAAAAAGATATATGTTTTGATTGACTTGGTAAATCTATGATAAAATAGACTGGTGTGCCTTTTTATTTAGATAAAAATAAAATAGACCAACACGTCTTAAATGTTTTTTTATATATTTCTTGATTTATTAATAAATTACTAAGTAGAAATATTTGAAAAATTCATAATTATAAATATAATACTGTATTTTCACTAATTATTTGCTAACTTTGAATAAATTATTCACATGTTGGTAAGTAAATTTTCAAACATTTCTTCCAATTAAATTCACACATTACTTCAACTGAAATTCACACATTTGAATTTTATTTTCACATTAAATTATTTTCAGAATATTGAAAAAAGTAGTTTTTTTAACATTAAAGTGAGGGAAAAAAGTTATAGAAGAACAAATTAGTCTTAACTATCAAACTTCTTGACTTTTTTTTATAGATTTTTTGGAATACTAGGTGATATTATCCTTATAATTTCGTGTGAAAATAAAATTCAAATGTGTGAATTATTATTGAGTAAAGTGAGTGATTTTAATTGGAGGAAATGTGTGAGAATTTATTTACCAATGTGTGAATAATTTATTCAAAGTTGGCAAATAATTAGTGAAAATACAGTATATAAAACAATTGAAAGCTTACAAAAAGAAAGTGTTATGATATTTGTATAAGATTATATATTATATGGCTTAGTCTGTTGGTTCGTCAAATACTTTATAATATACGGTATTGTCTGTATAGACAGTATTTTGAGTTGTGCTAGCATCAGAGATATCCATCATAATTTTGATTCCTGACAGTTTTCTGACACGAGATAGGGCAACATAAAGCTGACAATGTCCAAATACTAGTGAAGATAAGTATAGACCAACATGATCAAGTGTCTGCCTCTGTGATTTGTTGATTGTCATTGCAAAAGCAAGGCGAACAGAAAACTGGCAGTGTTAGAAGTCTATATTTGATATTGATTCAGATAGATTCAGCTTGATTTTTGGGATGAGAGCAATTTTTTTAGCGTGAGATCCTGTTACTATTGTAGCCTTTATGACAAATTGTTGAAAAGAATTACATATCAGGTGAGTGCCATTACATAGGTCATTTTTTGAATTGAGATTTCTAAGTAGCATAATTAGGCACCCCCTTTTAAGCTTGAGACTGTGAGGGGGCAGAGATCCAGGATCAAATGTGTTCAGCAGTTCACTTGAGTATGCCAGAAGATTATCATCAGTGTTACCTCAATCAATGCTTTTGAATTTGCTGGCTACTCCTGAAATTGATGAAGAAGAAGGTTGTTAATTGTTTTCATATCATAGTTTTTTAGAGTAAGTATTGCACAATACATAAGAAAATCAGTATTTTGTGAATTTGCATTCCAATCAGTGAATACATCATTTGAAAGGTAGAGGAGTCTACAGTCAGGAATTAGCATTTACTCAAAAATTGGAATAGTGTTTTCATTACCAGAACTGAGAATAGTATCACTGCCAACACTCAACAAAAAGGCAGCAAAGTCTCTGAGCTCAGTTTCTTCTTCTGGCATTGTTGCTTGAGAAATTTGCATATTGATTGTAAGGTTCAGGTGGTTGACATATCTCTATGCATGGGCACAATTAATGCATTGTTCTACGATGTGTGATCTTGATGCTCTTGGAATTACAGAAAGAACTTGTCTAAAATCTCCTCCAAATACAAAAAATTTTCTACTAAATGGCACTGTTTCAAGTAAGGGATTTACAGACTTCATAATGTCTTGCATAGAGTGGTTCACAGCATTACAAATATCTTTACTGATCATCGATGCTTCATCCCAAATAATTAATTCTGCTGTCTCAGTAGATTGACTGTTTGAAAGTTTGCTGGTATAGAGCACATCGAGTTAACATTAACTTCAAGCGGAATTTTGAACCATGAATGTGCTGTGCGTTCACCAACCAGAAGTAGTGCAGCAATACCACTGGTAGCAACAGCAAGGGCAATCTTTCCTTGACGACAAACATGACACAAAAGAGCATTGAATACAAATGTCTTTTTTGTTTCACCTAGCCCGTCTATGAAAAATAGTCTTGATGTAAAAGTAGTTACATTCAATACTTCTTTGATTGAATGACATGCCAATTGCTGATCAATATTAAATGACAAAGTTGCAGGGTCTGGCAACAAAGCAGCTTCATGGCAAAGGTCTTCTTGCTCATGCATCAATGTTTGCAATCCATGTCTACGCCTAGTTCGATTTGATGCAGCAGGAACAGGTGGAAGAGTGAAGCCACTGCAAGATACTAATGATAAAGAATTGACAATGAGATGGTTTTTAATGTCACACATACATCTATCATACATTTTCTGAGTAGACTCGAAGGAAGGGTTGTTGGTTTCAAGTCTTTCAGCATTTAGATTGTCTTCTATCATTGATTCTTTGTGGGATATTCAT
Source organism: Phycomyces blakesleeanus NRRL 1555(-) (assembly GCF_001638985.1). Lineage (NCBI taxonomy): Eukaryota > Fungi > Mucoromycota > Mucoromycetes > Mucorales > Phycomycetaceae > Phycomyces > Phycomyces blakesleeanus. Next base: position 635,331 of record NW_017265161.1, read on the forward strand.
AGAGCAAATAGCTCTGACACCAAATAGAAAACGAAAAAAATTGCAAATAGACATCTCAATGACGATGATAGCTGGTATGATGCTGCTTCTTCCATACATACTTCCCATTTATTATCATCCATCAAGAGTCCTAATGCATGACATGCAGCTTGATTTGTTTCATATAGTTGGCCTTCTACAGTTTGGAGATCCTGGAAGCTTATAGTCTCACAAATATTATGGAGCAGAACTCTCACGAAATACTTTTCTGCATCTCTTGGTGATATAGTATATATTCTAGCAGTTGTTTCTTTGTCAAATCATACTCTTTTTTTTCATAATCAGTCTTTTAGATTCCAAACAAAATTTGTAAAAAAGTCTATATATAAGTGTTTGCATGCATCTGCAATTTCTACATTGTATAAAAACCATGCTGTCAATGTTGTATATAAATTTTTATTTGCAACTGCAGCTGGATTATCAGTTCCAGAGAAAAAAACTTGCTGATAGTCTTTGAGATGAATGGCCAGTCTTTGGTGTGTTGGATACTCTTTATGTAGCTTGAAGGAGAATATTCTCCAGCATGCTTCTGAAGCAGAGACATAGTATGCATCCAAAAAGCTGTTGACTTCATTAACAGACTCTTGTTGATTGAGAGGAGTTGTGGTAGTGATGGGTTGAACGTTTGCCATGGTTCAATTATGATCTTTATATATATATATTTGTACAAATATTTCACAGCCAATACAGGTATATATGTACTTCAACATTGATATGGGCATTGTATTTTGCACAAAGATATAAGTTACGAGGAACTACCAATGGATTGTCCAGTAGTTTTCCACCTTTTATCGCTGTTCTTCTATTATTGCATCTTCTGTACTTCAGATATCCTGTTTCATTCTCAACAGTGTTTTCATAAAAGAACTTTGAGTAATTTTTTTTTGCATTTATCATTTATCATACATGATGCATTTGGATAGGCATCTCCACATGGGCCATGCAACATGATTTTACAGACCGTTTTATATGTGAGTGGATGTGTGTCAGGGTCTGGAATTTCTGCAGATACAATGTTATTATAGTCTTCTATTGTTCTTAGTGTATCTTCAGAACAAAAAATCAACAGAATATGGGCATGTAGGAGGTCGCGTTTTTGAAATTCAATGACATAAACAAATGCAAGAAACTTTCTCAAAACATTTTTCTTTGTAAGATCATGCATGAGTTTTTTGAGCTTTAGGTTGAAACCATGGGAACAAAGATCAGACCTGTCATTAACTTTTTGCCCTCCCAGCAAAGCACTTGTTATTTCTGGCCAAGCTATGTTGCACATAAATATGATAAACAAATCTGACTTTCTAAAGTGATGCACAATACCCATTGCATCTTGATATAACTGGTGCATATGTCATGGCAAACCAACAAAAGAGAAATAAAGAATGACTCGTCTTCCAAGGTTATTCAAATCGCCATCATTAAGATTCATTGCGTTTTGTATGCTACTATAGAGATCTACTCAAAGTCGATTTTGATTTTTTGCAATAAAGATAATTCTATTATGCTCACTCTTGGCATACATGTCAACAATATACTGCTTGTGGTATTTCAGGTATGAAACAATAGAAAAATAATAAATTTAATAATAGAGACATATAAAAATACTTTGGGACTGTATATAAGTTGTCCTTTATTCATTAATAAAAAGTATCACTTTTTATAAGAAAACACAATCTGCTCTTGTTATTACGTCTTAGTTTCTTAAGGCTTTCTTCCTTTATTATATTTGGTTATTAGAGTGTATTTACTGCTTAATTAGTGTCGGTGTTACAATTATGACATCAAGTCATAAATCGTACTTCTTTAGCTCTTAGCTATTCTTTTCTCTTTTATACTAGAGCTTTAGAACTTTTTACTAAATTAGCTCCATATCGATCTGACACAGTTTACCCGGCAGTATGATATAATTATCTTAACAATCTTTAAGATATTATCTACAGTACTAACTGCAATAATTATTGGGCTGATTACTTAATCATTTATATAAATTTTATACTGACAAGATGATAGCTACTACGCTATCCCAATATGAATATGCTCTTATATGTGATAAATCCAACATCCGGGTGTCTGGATCACCACAGTTGTTGATGTTGTTGATGTTGCTCATATTAAATGTCAAAAAAATTATGCGCTGATGTTATAGTGAAAAAAGGGCAGTGATTTTAGTAGCAATCCAAAGAACCATTTATCTAGTCTCTTCACCCAAAAAAATGGGATTGTTATTATTGTAGTGGTTGAAGTTTTTAAGAAGTTGTAAAAGGAAGAATTCAAGATTTGAAATGAGGAACGAAGATTCATGAGAACTTGTGTAGGGTTTGTTTATTGAGAAAGATTTAGTATCAAAGTTTGACCAGGTTCCTACACTGAACTACTACCGTTATTTATATTATTTTGGATCGGGAAAATTATATGACTGAGGTCAGGTAATCGATCCTATCTGAGCCTTAATCAGAGCAATGTGATCTTGGGATAATTAATGTATGACTAATTATATAAATGTGTGTAGTCCCAATGAAGTATTAACATTGAAAGTAAATGTGTTTATGAGTTATAATTATGCTTATAATAATCTACTGATGTATCCTATATTATAGTGATATCATCATATTAAATATAATCACTATCATGCATGTTAAATCTGTGTGTTAAATAATAAAGTAATTGGTAGACACCTTTGACTGGAATAGCTGAGGCCTTATATTATTTCCTTCAGACTTATTCTCAATTACAGTAGTAGTCAATACTCATTTACAACAGTTATACTAATCATCTTTGATGTCAGAGATGGATATTTTTTTCTCAAAATCTTGTCTCATTGTCTTGTCTGTAAAGATAGCCATTTAAAAATGTATTTTCAAAAAAATAGTTCAAAAAAATTGAGTCTTAAATAAATTGGTTTTTATTTTTTGTTTTAAAGTAGAAAAAAATGCTAAGTTATAGCTACACCATATAATTTATGAGCAGAAATATATAATAAATTAAATCTAGTTATTCTAAGCTAAAGATAGGATTATGGAGTCTATATATCTTATAATTCTTAAAGACAAAAGCATCAAAGAACTATCTTGATAGTGGAATAACAGAGCAATCTAATAAAATATAAATATGAATGAGTATTTTAAGCTTAAAAATAAGTTAAATAAAAGCTTACCTTTGAGTTTACTGATATGCATTGTGGTGATCCAGACACTTGGTTGTTGGATTTATTACATCTAAGAACATATTCCTATTATTATAGTAAAACAGCTATCATTACAAGAACAAATGAATAATTTATTTATTTTACTTATGGTAAATCAATAAGACCAATAATTAATTACAGTAAGTACTGTAATTATGACAGCTCAGTAAGCACTGAGTTAATATGAGGACACTGCAATTAGATTAAATTATAAATATAGTAGTACCAGCTCTCTAATATCTAAATGAACTCAGACTTAAGAAATTAAGATGTGACTGACAAAGCAGATCGTGTTTTGATATAAAAAGGACAACTTTGTATTCTTTAATAAAGAAAACCTATATACAGTCTCAAAGTATTCTTATATACGTCTCAATCTTTTTACTGTTGATTTTATTCTATAAAACTTCACATGCATCTCATAAAAGTTTGAATCTCTACAAGTAAAAATAAATAAAAAATAGTTAGTATTCAATTACTTTGTAAACTAGATGTGCAGATATTATCTCAACTCATTTTGATCAGATGATAAAAAAGCTAATTGTCAGCTAATAAGACCCAAGATGAAAAACTATATTAAAAAGTACAATATTGTTTTTTATTGTATATACCTGAAAAACAAGAATATATAGACATGTTTTCTAAAAAGATAATATACTATATGTAAACACATGTAATAAATAAACTTTTGTTGGTAAAGTAAAGTAAGAAACAATGCAAAGAATATAATCTCACACTTACTCAAAATCAATTTCAAAAATTCTCATTGGTTTACTGGCTTTTAATATCAATATTGCAACTCATAGAAATGTTTTTTAAAAACTTTAAGTCATTCTCTCTCAGTTTGTCTTATTTTTATAAGTTAAAGAGATATGCTCTAATAGCAAATAATTGAAATTACAATCGTAACTTATTAAAACAAATATGTGTAAATATTTATATCTTCATTAGATTAAGTTATGTCTTAGAAGATTGCCTTTGCTAGGCATTTTTTATTAATATTATATAAGAAACAAAAAAAATCATATATATTTTCTTATTTGAAATTTTAACAAAGTTGTTTTATATGCTGAAAATTATTGTCTTGACTGAATTTTAACAGAATTATTTTTTCATTACATAATACAGTCTCCATGTTTTCTTATTCAATGTTTTGTCTTACTTGAACAGCTTTTTGTTGTGATCAAAAAAGTTTGAAGTAGGACAAAACCTTCTTTCCTTCTTTATTTGGAAGAAAAAATATCAACTCATAAAATTATAAAAAGAAAAATTCTCTAGACCAATAATATTGTTTGGGTATCATATCCTATGGATAATGCTAATCATAAATACTTTTCTGCAAGTCACAGCATATTCAGCCAATAAAGAGAGCAATTTTCAAAAAATGAAGAAATATTGTAAAAAAAAGTTAATATATTATTTTTTGAGAAATTGATTAAGAAAGACATATTTTTTATTAGACAAACCAATTCAGCAATCATTTTTTACTTTAATTAAGTTTATATAAGAGATAGTAGATAAAGAAGTATGGAGTAAATCTATCATATATAAAATAAATTAATCTTTTTTAATATTTGTGACTTGCAGAAAAGTATTTATGATTAGCTTTGACAATACCTTACTATATTTGGCTTTCAATTTTTGTGTTGATAGAATTTTTTGTTTCATTTTAATTTTTTTTTGTGATTTTTTAATTATTATAGGCCAAAAAATAAAGTTACAATTACAAAAAAACACCCCTTTTTTCCAGTAGTGAAAGGACAGTAACAACAGAAACGAATATCAAGGAACAAAAAATAAATTTTTTCTAAGTAAAAATGATGTAAAAGTGATAGAAAACATGAAGCTAGAAGTATCTTCTTTCAACAGATACAAGAATTTCTCAATAAACTACTATACAAAAGTCTCACTTTATTCATCATCTCTATATTATCTTACATCTCTTCAATCTCAATCTTATTATAATCAATCCTAAAATACTTTATTAATAATAGAATAGAATAGAAGACAGATATCATAAAAGATGGCAAACAGCAATAATTGACAGGAAAAAAAAGAATAACTGATAAAATTGTTATTAAAAGTAAGAGAAAGAGAAAGGTTTATGAAAAGAGAATGATGAAACAGAAAAGTAATAACTAACAAGGGGATCAAAACTGACAAACAACTTTTCTAAAACCAAGAAGCCGATATGTTATGTTGTAAGAAAGTATAAACCACACAGGAAAGAAAATAAGACAAAGATACTGAATTGGATAAAAAGATAATATTTTATTGCATTAAATTGCTTCTTTTTTATAGACAAAGAAATTTAAAGTTAATAATAGAAATATGGAAAAATAAAGATAGAAGAATAGAATAATAAGTAATTTACTGGAGAAATGACCCTGAATATCATTGTGTGAAGATTCATGGTTACATGTGGATATTTAGAGCAATTTTTTATCTCAGCATGTTTTTTAGTGTACATATTCATAAAGTCACGTTGTAATTTTCTATTGGCTTGGATATAATAACCATCCAAGTTATTTTATTATTATTATTATTATCAAGGGGTGAGGATTTCTAAAGATTTCTCTGGACGTTCATTTTTAATGACCAACGCTAGAATAACAGCCAATATCTTAGGTTCCCACCCGAAATAATTATTTCTTTTCAATGAAGGTCACCACAATTATTTTTTTTCCATAAGTTATATGCAGCCTAATAAAACTTTATTAAAAATTCGGTTTTTTTACACACATCTAAAAAATTATCATTATATTTTTATATATGTTCTTTAACATATTGATGAAGAAGCAGGTTTTTTTTATTAAGTACTTGTCTTGTTTCTCATATATAAGCACAGCAATATCTTAATGTCGGAATTTCTCTTAGTCACCTATTACTAAGCATAATAAATTACAATGAATTTTCTGGCGACATTAATATAAGTAGCATGTAAAAGTGCTATCTTTTCATCTTCCCAGATCTTTTAATATCTACTCAAAATGAACCCAAACGCTCCTAGTTATTCCGCTGCAACTTCTGATGTGAATGTTAGAATGATGGAGGCCCAGGTGTCTACTTCTCGCGAAGCTGAAGTTAACAGACCAGAGAACACAAAGAGAAGCTATGCTTCTAAGCAAAAAGAGTATAAAGATTGGTGTGATGAAGCTTTCTTGATCATTCCCCTCGAAAATTGCTACACTGTATATGGAGATAAGCTCCATTTGTTTCTTAAAGACTGTGTAAGTTTTTTGCTATTGTTTGGAGATATATTTTGTAAGTAATTGAATTAATTATCTTTTCTTCTGTTAGGTTGTCAACCGAACCCACAGAAGAGACACTGGAAAAACCATCAAGTATGGAACTGCAATGACCTATCTTGCTGCTATTGTGGATATGTACCAGAAGCAAGTTAAAGTCGGTGTGAACAACCACCCTCACCCTCGCAAGGCTTGTATCCAGCTGTTGGACAACATGAAGTTCAATGATGAGCGTGCCCATCATGCTGAAAACCAGGACCGTGGCCTTGGAACTCTGGTGGATGGATACACCACAGAGAACAAGATTGCTAGCATTGTTAGCTATTATTTCTCGAGATCAAGCGGAGGTGACCTGAGAAATGCAGTGTCTTTTCTTCTGTTGCATTTTTGTATGCTCTGTGGCGAATCCGCAAGAAAAGCCAAATTCACCGACCTTCAGACAGTCATGTTAAATCGTGAAGGACCTTCCGAATGCCCTGCCTTTGTCTTGGTCTTGAAGCAGGGAAAGACAAACCAGTTCGGACGAATTGAGCTTGCAGCCTGCTTGAGAAATTCCAAGGTTGAGATTTGTCCGTTCATGGCACTCGGATGCTATTTCTTCTGGAGATGGCATATTGATGGTGAGCAGTTTCCATCTTTTGAAACATCCGAGGAATGGTTCAACCATAAGTTGCTACGATCTGGGCAGGAACCAACCAGGGAAATGCCTTACTCCACTCATCTCGAAGCAATCAACAGGGCATTCAAGGCCTGTGGAATCGTTTCCACAGCAAAGACCCATGCTGCCCACGGATCATCAGCAAGAATGGCTGACATGAGTGGTGCCGACAAGTCGGATATCAGAAGGCAGGGTCGCTGGAATAGCAGCACAATGAATGGTGCATACCTCACCAATCTTCCAAGAGGTGCGATGCATACTATGGCTGGATTTCCGTCAGCTGAGGGGCAGTTCTACTTGCCAAGAGCCCAAGTGAAACCAGCCGAGTTGCTCCAGCGCAAGGTTTTCCCAATGGTAGACTTTTGGTATGACAGGATTTTGTCAGGAGCATGTCGGCAAACCGCAGCTGCACATGGGTTTCTGGAGCTTCTGAAGCAATTAAAAATCACTTTTCTACAGGATTCTGTGTTAATGATGAGCAAAACTCCAGGGCACCCATTGTGGCAGCACGGTGTATTCCATGATCCCAAATACATCAAGTTCAAGAGGTAAAAAAACTAATATATAATACAGTGAAAAAAATAGTTCTAATATATTTACATGTCAATGTTTTAGATCAGTCGAGGCTTTTGTGGAGACAGATGTCGAGCCTACTGATATCCTTTTGCAGAGAGCACTTCCTCTGATGGCCAGAAAGTTGATTGACATGCAGAATGCGGACAGCAGGTTTCGCAGAGAAGTTCTGCGGGAGTTTGGTGTTCTTCACCAGAAGATTGACGACTTGGTATCTGGGAGAATCCCTCTTTGGTCCCTTCAAGAAGATGGAGGGGAAAGAGGTGGAGCTAGATCAACAGAGGTCCAAGCATTTCCAGTCCCAGCCAACAACTCTGGACCAATTTCCCAGCTGCCAGACATATCTGTTTGGTATAGAATGAGCAGAGATGTGCAGACGATGCCTGACTTGTGGAGAGAATGGCATGTGGGACTCTCTGGCTGTGTCTCCGTACACAAGATGGAGACGAGGTACGGCGTTGCTTGGAGAAACAATGATTGACAGTTCTTCAATAGATGTAAAAGAATTGTCAATCTTATTAAAAAATATATGGTTGACAATTCCGTAAGTGAAGAAACAGCAGTCGAACTTGCAGAAGAAAACCAAAGAACAAGACGAAGAACTCTGGACTTTTTGTCTAAAAATTCAAGCCAAATCTTTCAATGATTGTAAAAATAAAAAAATATATATCTTGTTTCTTTTTATGATATTCAGTTAATGCTGCTATTAAGTAATTTAATAGCTTCCCATTATTTTCTGGTACCATCCTTGCTATATTCTACTTTATTAGATCAAACAGCTATATGTAATTAAACATATACTTAAAGAATAATACTTTATCCAATTCAATATCAGCTTTTTGATAAATATAAGAGAAGTATAGATACTTTTAAAGCTTCTACTCACGTTCATATATATATATATTTATAAGAATTTGAAAGAATCTCTTGTATGTAAAGAAATATTTTGTTTTGATCATTTTTTTGTAATGAGCAGCATATTTTTTTAGTGAAAATTACCTATAAAATTTGGTGTTCTAATGATTTTTTATTTTAAACAAGTCACTGGTTGGCTCGTCATCTGAGTCTGTAACCCCACTAAAAACTCTGTGATAGCTCCTTATTATTATAAAATTTGAACAAATAAAGTAAATGTAACACTTGTTTCCCTTTTATCTTAACATTTATAACAAAATAAACAACGTGTCCTCTACTTCTAATTTTATAATAGGAAGTGCTATTGCACAAAATACAGTGATAATCAACAAGGCTACAGCTTTGTTTCTATATGAACCCTCTAGTGTACAATAAAAGAGCAAGATATGAAGACATGGAAAGAAGTGAAAGAAGTATGTTTTGTTTTTCATTTTCATTTTCATTTTGGTTATTTTATATAATGTTTTAATTCAATAAATGTATCTGTTCAAAGAAATCTCATAGATATTGATTTTGAAAGTAAGAAACGTTAATTGTAATAAAAAGAGAAGTAAACTAAAAATTGAATTCTATATGTAGCTACATCAAACCAACAAACTGGACCCATGGAAGCAATGGGCAGTCAGACCAACTCGCCTGTTTGGAAAGGAGCCCCAATTTCTGACGATGAGGTTGCTTTTAGCAATGAGTCGAATGGTGAAAGCAGTGATGGTGATGAAAATGACAATGATGAAGAAAGGGACGGTGGTGAAGAAAGTGAAGACGATGAAGAGAATATTGTTGAGATTGAAGTCAAAGAATTCAATATTGAAGGTCAGTCTGTGTTAATTAACTAATAAAAAAAAGACCCAAAAAAAAATTCAAGGAAAAGAACCAAAAAAGAAAAATCTGAAAAAAGAGGGGGTGTTAATTTTATTTGTTTTTTTTACAATAGATTCTTTTGCTACCCCAAATATGCCTGAAAGTCCAGTACACAGGTTCATTGCTACTTTTGTGGTAATATTTGCTTCCTGCTATGTGATCAATAAGGGTACTGTTGTCTTGATTGAGATTATCAACAAGCTCTTGTCAATTTACAAGCAGGATTTCTAATTGCCCATGAGTCTTTCTGGTCTTCAAAGCATGACAGTATTCTTAGCCATAACAAAAGGGATTAAGAGATTTGTTGTGTGTCAGGACTGCCACAAGGTGTATGAGGAAAGTGTACCTGCTTCTTTGAATTGTGATTTCGTAAAGCTTGGTGCACATACCGCCTGTAATTGCAAATTAATGGTCCAATCATTGTCTGGTGGTTTGGTCGCAAAGAAGTCTTATGTATATCAGTCTCTCACACGTGCTCTTAAAATTCTTTTCCTCCGTCCCGATTTCGAGCAAAAGATCATGCACTGGAACCAAGAATTCAAGATCACTGATACATTGTGTGATGTTTACGATGGTGAAGCCTGGACTGATTTGAAGGACAATGACAATGAAATTTTTGTTGAGCATCCTCGTTCATTGATGCTGACATTAAACATCGACTGGTTCCAGCCTTTCAATGGTACTAGCTATTCCTGCGGTGCTATCTACCTGGTGATTAACAACCTGCCTAGAAGTGAGCGGTTTAAAGCAGAAAATACAATCCTTGTTGGCCTCATGCCTGGATCAAAAGAGCCAAAATCAGAAGAGATCAACCATTATCTCAAGCCATTAGTCGACGAAATGATACAGCTCTATCTTGGAATACAGATACCCACCTATCAGCAAACAGATGGTACAACTGTTCGTGCAGCCTTATTGATGGTTGCATGTGATATACCTGCTGCCAGAAAGACTAGTGGGTTCACTGCGCACAACAGCACATGCGCCTGTTACAAATGCGACAATCAATTTTCTTGTCTAACAGGCACTTCTTCTATCGATTTCCGTGGATTTGATTGTGACCAGTGGCGCCATCGAAGTGATAGAGCAAACCGTGTGCATGCTGAGGAGTGGAATAGTGTGAGTACACCCTCAGAAAGGCAGCAGCTGGAGGTCGAATATGGTGTTTGATGGTCGCAGTTGTATTGCTTTGGATACTTTGATCTAGTATGTGGAACGATCATTGATCCCATGCATAATCTTTTTCTGGGAACACCAAAGAGAATGATTGAAACATGGACAAAAATCAAAAAAATGAAAAACAATGATCTGCTTGCAATGCAGACAGTTGCAGCAACAATAATATTGCCAAGCAACTATACCAAGCTGAAAACGAAGATAGGAAAGGGCTTTTCCCACATGAAAGCAGATAAGTAGAAGTCTTGGGTATTGGTGTACTCTCCCGTGCTTCTAAAACCAGTTCTTCCATCCAATATGTTCAATGGCTGGATGCACTATGTAAAAGCATGCCGTATACTTGTAAAGCCGTCAATCAGTTTCATCGAAATAGACCAAGCACACAGATATCTACAAGAATTCTATCAATCTTGTGAAGATACATATGAACCAAAAGTCCTCACCTGCAACATGCATCTGCATCTCCATCTTCATGACACAATTCGTGATTTTGGACCTGTGTATGGCTATTGGCTCTTTGGTTTTGAGAGATACAATGATTTGTTAAAGAATAACAAGACAAACAGAAAAGACGGGTTTGAAACAACCTATATGACAAAATTCACTGCAGACGCATACAAAGCTAATTACATACAAAATACGTTATCATGTCCAAGCCTCATTCCATTCCTTCCTCTTTTCAAAAAACTTACCTCCACGACCACACCTATAACAACCTATGCCACTTATGTTCCAGCCAACCAACAACCTTTCCGACTGCAACAATTTGTAGACTCATCCTTAAGTCAAGCAGCACCTATCAAAGGCAATGAACCACTCCTCCCATCCACCTTTCCTTTACAGTCCTTAAAAGAATCAACAATGAGTGATATTGATTATCCTCAATTGTTAGATTATTATAAAATCGCCTATGACATGTCCAATCTCATTTCTTATCACAATGCCAGATTGTCACAATATTTTGTAAATAACCAAATCACAAAATTGAAATCAATTGATCTCCTTGGCCAAACATATATTGGGAACAACAGTTCTGGTAAGTGCAGTTCACTTATTCAAGCTTTCTTCTGTAGCAGCAATGACCGAACTTCAAGCCTATATACCAGACAAATTCAGTATCTTTTTATATATTTATTTACTCTGCCTCCTCATCCAAACTACCGAGCATCAACATTACATCAAGATCAGCATGTCTTTGCATACATCCAATGGTATAATTTGACAAATGACAATGAACACAGAGATGAAGGTATTGCAATCTGCTTGCCAGAATTTTTTGCTGATAATTATCACAGCATCTTGTCTGTACATCGCATACACTTAGAGGTTGCAACTGCTGTAGATGTAACTGATATGAACGAAGAAAGAATGCTGGTTATTCCTATGCCAAAAAAATACTATGCCTGAAGTCTTTATGAATAATTATGCACTATGATTTTTTATAAGAATAATTAAATAAAAAACAAAGAACAAGTAATGTCTCTTTATGCATTTTTTTGGTTATTTAAAGTATAAGACATTTTGAATGAAGAAAAAAATAACAAAAAATATAAACTTTATTTAGGGCCCGTTTCTAAGAGCCCACTGAGGAAACTGTGACACAATTGCATCAGGGACTGATCCTTCAACGGTTTCGCCAAAAGCACGTGACCGCAATTGATGGCTATTTAAGCCTAAATCAGCTACCACTTTGTTGTCAACAAGTGTGATGAAGTGGTTGTACTATATTAAAGACATTAATATTTTATTCAGTATAATACAATATAATATATTAACTAAATTAAATATTTCAACTTTAAAAAAACTAATTACCTCATCACTTCTCCAACCTGGATGACGAAGACAAAGCGCACTATAAGAAACATGAGGCGAAGTGACATCGTCTGACTCACCAACAGACATAGCCTCTTCTATAATGAGACCAGAGCAATCTCTTTTCATCTCGTCATTAATAGCAGTCTTGTTAGACTGGTACGCTGTTTTGCAACGTTTCAAGTGCTGTTGAAAATATTAAATTAGCTTTCTTTTTTTGCTTTAAATTAATGACGTAGATAAGAATTATTCAAATAATAAATAAATAAAGTATAACTTACCTCCTTTTCGTGGCTACTCTTTCTGTTGCGAGCATTGTCTGACTTTTTTTTAGCCTGAGACTTATTAGCTGCACGCTTTTTGCTAGTGAAATTCATGTAGACAAAGTCACGGACATCACTTTTTCTCAGTCCTGCTCCTACAAAATTTCTTTCCAAGTAGGTAACGAGGTTTTCTGTCAACTCAGTGGTTGGCGACTGGTTGAAGTTGACAGCTGTGTTCCACCTTGGCTTGAATTCCAGCCAAATGTTTTGACTTGAACTTAGGGTCCCACAAACGCTCCCGAAGAAGTCTCTATTGAATCTTGGTAAGCTATTAAAGATATAATTTACTATATGTATGATACATACATAGGCTTTTGTTTTGTTGACTGATTTTGCATCAGAAGCCATGGTGGGAGAACCAGTTACATTCATTTCCATGCTCACAGGAGCAACAGCATGCACTAAAGCCATCGGCTGACTCTGCAAAAACAGCAGATACAGGAGTGTTCAAAGTTTTTGCTTTGATATCAGCAACGTCTTTCATGACAGTAGTCATGTCATGATGCAAGATGGCAAGAGAGTTTGTCATCTCTCTCTCAGCAGGAGTGCATCAAGTGGGATAGCTTTCATTTTGGTTAGACATGTTCTATTAATTTAAAAATATAAGTTCAAATATGTATTAACTGTTAATGTTTTTATATTATTTGAATAAATTTCTATTATACACTATAATTATATTTATTATCAAATATACCAAAATAAAAGACAGAAAAAGATAGAGAGATAGAGAGAGAAAGTGTGAGTATAAATAAAAATAATTGTAAGAGTACATGAGCAAAAGTGAGTAAGATTGTAGCAAAAACATATATTTATATTTCCAAAAAAAAGAATGTCTAGTCTTGATTGATCTTGGTTAAAAGAATATATCTAAAGTAACTTCTTGTATACATACTGTGTAAATTGATACAAAGGTTGCTTTTAGATACTATATCATTATATCAATTATGTTTTTTGGATTTTTTTTTTGAGTTTCATTTTTTTTAATTACCTATTTTGTTTTTTTTGTATTTTATTTACTTATTTTTTTATTTATCCATATTTATCCATATTTTTTCTTATCAACTATTTTCTTTTCTTTTCTTTCTCTTTCTGATTTTTGTTACAACTGTGAATTTTACTTGTAAGATACATTCTTCTTAAAAATACTTCTGTACAGACAACAACAAGATTAACATATTCTGTTGTTCTAGATACATATATACTCTCTTAGTGTTTTACTATATTTGCAAACTTTTTTGGTAACATATCTTCTTTTTTTTAAAAATTCTTTTCTTCAAATGTAACTAAATAATAATTATTATTTCAGTTGTCATAGATACTAATGTGTTTTTTCTTTCTGATGTATTCTCTTTACAATGGTCATCTGGATTAGTCCAGGTTAGTAACTATACTTCATGTCATTATCCTATAAAATTATTCTGACTTTTCTCCTTCTTTTTTATAGACAATATTGTCAAAATTATTTCCTACAATTAAACAAGACCATCAACATGGTAAGATTTTATTTTTTATTTACTTTCAATATTTATCTGACAGAATATAATTTTTATTACAGATGAATGTTCATCTGCTAAACATGCAATGAATCAAAAACCTCTATCTCTTGGTGCCGTCATTGGTATGAAGTTTTATAGAATAAAATCAACAGTAAAAAATTGAGACGTATATAAGAATACTTTGAGACTGTATATAGGTTATCTTTATTAAAGAATACAAAGTTGTTCTTTTTATATCAAAACACAATCTGCTTTGTCAGTCACATCTTAATTTCTTAAGTCTGAGTTCATTTAGATATTAGAGAGCTGGTACTGCTATGTTTATAATTTAATCTAATTGCAGTGTCCTCATATTAACTCAGTGCTTACTGAGCTATCATAATTATAGTACTTACTGTAATTAATTATTGGTCTTATTGATTTACCATAAGTAAAATAAATAAATTATTCATTTGTTCTTGTAATGATAGCTGTTTTACTATAATAATAGGAATATGTTCTTAGGTATAATAAATCCAATAACCAAGTGTCTGGATCACCACAGATATAGGTGGGTATTCAAATTTTAAGAAACAAAATTATATTGGGGGGTTTGGCTATAGAGGTATCGGGAGCAAGATTTCCCAAGAAACCTGGGGGGACCGCTCTTGTCCCTCGAGACATGTCACTCGGTCGACTCACCATCGATGTCAACGCCCACAAGTCCGGTACCACCCGTCACGGCTCACCGCCGGACCAAACCACTGAAGGAACTCACTGTCCGGTATCCATCACCAGAAATTGTTTAAAATTGAATTTATTTACAACACACATGACACATATATTTAGCGCGGATGGTTAAGTGGTATAATCTTCGCCTGCCACGCGAAGGGCCCGGGTTCGATTCCCGGTCCGCGCACATTTTGATACCGCACATCAGATATTTTTGTCCTTAAGGTTGTCGTTCCTGATCTGGGTTGGTCTTTCTTTTACTATAACAATGTCAGAGTTGACATCGTGGATAGAAATCCTTAAGTCAGGTATCCAATCAGTTATTCCTTTTAACATATGCCCTCAATGTTATGTCAAGTCTCGATCTGGTATTTCTTTTCTGTCACTTGTAACTAAGTCGCAGAATCAATACCACTGGGGATCGTCAAGTTTATGAATAGTTTTTATATAAGAATGAAGATGCTTTTTATTAAATGTATTTCTTGACTATTTATACAAAATGATAATTGATTTCTGGCTAAAAGAATAGCTACGATAATATGTCTTAGATGCTTGTTGTCCAGTAATATCTTCTACAAGTATATTCACCATCTTAAACATGTAAAACATATGTGAAAGACCAATTGGCGAAGTTAAGATCTTTTATCCTAAAAAGTCAACCATTACTGGTTGCTTGTAAATCCCGATTTTGGTTACTGATATCAACTCTGACAGTTATACCTATTGGTTCCCCTTTTTGTTAACCAAGATATATTATATTGTGTTTCATAAATGTAAAACCAATATGTCTTGGGTAAAATAGTTAGATTAGATAGTTTCACTTTTAAGAAATCTGTAAAAATACTCCAAAATTTATATCAATAAAAAGTATTCAATTCTCTATATTCCTATCTGTTCCTATTTATTCACAATGTTTTAATTGGTGGTGATCTATCACTAATATTAGGGGGGTGGCATTTTCAGGATGGGGCACTACCTTTTTGATAGAAAACGTTGTTTTGATTTTACTAAACCACAAATTGTGACTTGCTGTCCAGTATCAAATAATTGTATCTGGTCCCTAAGGATTCATACTTATCATAATAAAGATACTTTTATACAAGGCAGAATAATAGCTTTTTCTACACTTTTTTCCTCTATGTAATTATGTCTATTCCTTCTCCACTCATGTGTATTAGCTCACTAAATTGCTCCCAAACTTTGTGCATTAATTAAACTGTCTCCAGGCATATACCTCTCCTTCTTTAGGAGGTACGACCAGTTTTTGGGCAAAATGATAATAAAAAATCTTCTCATATAAAAAAACAGCTTTGACTAAATATAAAAGCGTTGTTTTTTAAATATAATTCTATACTTAAAATTTTATACTATATGTAATAAATTAACTGATATATATAGAATAATAAAAAACTATCTAACATGTTACTTCAAGACATTATATCCTAATAGAAAATGTTGTGCCCTACTCTGGAAACGTCGTCCCCCAAAAGTCACAACTTTTCATATCTTGCCTATTGAAAAAATACCTTATAAAATTTGAAATTTCTTTACTAAATACTTTATTAGGCTTATAATATCCTTTAATGTAATAAACCACTGTAAAAGACCGCTGATTTTAGTTTCCTGAAAACCTGCAAAAATTTTACTACAATTTTCGATTTCTAATTTTTTCAAATAATTTCTATTTTTTTCTGTTGTGATTTCAGATCGCTCTTTTTTAGCTGTAAAATCACACTACCATCTTTTTTTTGACCATAAAATTACAAAATTGGGTTTTTTTTATATTATACACTTCTTTGATATAATTCTAAATTACACTGAAAAAACACTTATACAAAAGTTAATACAATATTTAATAAAAATTATATATATTCTTAAGGTTTCCTTTTTCTATTTCAAAATAAATCATTTAAACATTTTTATGTATTATAAATGTGAATATAAGAACAAATATTTAATTAATATATTTCAAGGGAACGAGACAAAAGGTTGTGATTTCATTTTTACTGTGGCAATATTTTTGCGTGATTTTTCTCTTTGATATATGAAATTAAAATATCAGATTTTTTTATTTTACATGTTGTGAGAGGCGAATGTTCCATTTTTGGATTATTTTTTGTCATGGTCGAATCATCGTCATATCAAATATTATAATTCTAAAAAAAGACTTTAAAAAAAATTGCGTACACTTTTAGTAATGTATGCAGTATTTGACTTGGTTAATGACTTAATGATATATGAGTATAATTATGATGATATGTGCAGTAGATGTATCAAAGAATTACTTGGAATACTATAGTTATGGCATGGAGCAGTATTTTATATATTTATAATTTTTTTTGGTATATAAAGACCTTGATCAAGATCTCTTAAAATCTATATAATTTTTTTTATAATTTAAAACAATCAACATGTCTAATAATCAAAAGAAAGACAGTTATGTTATCTGCAAATGTCCAGACTGTACAAAGTTGGATAGCTGTGGAAAGAAACAGAAACCACAAAATGCACAACGACACTATAAGAAACATATAGTGACTGTTGCCAAAGACAATGCAATGGGTAAATAACAAGAATAACTCGAGCTGTACATGTAAAATTAATATAAATTAATTCATAAAATAGATGTTCCTGAAGAATATTTTGACGACATGGAAGTAGATAGTATTGACAGTGACAATGACAATGATTATGATTGCAAAAACGAAGGTGAAGGTGAATATGAAGATGAAAATGAAGAACAAAACATTGAATTTGATCAAGAAGGTAAGAAAATAAAATAAAATAAATGAACAAAATAATAATTGAAACTGATATATATTTTTTTTATTTTTTATTTTTTATATGATTATAATTGTAATTATATTTTTATTTCTACATCTTTACAGCAATTATTTCTTTCCAGTTGACTTACCTTTGTCCCAAGAAGAGTCTATCTTTACTGCCAAAGATACATTTACAGGAGCATTTGTGGTTGATAGAGATGAGATGGAAGAAGGCAATACTGGTTTTGATTTTGAACAAGAAGAAAACTTTGAAGAGACCAGTGGGATCTCAATAGTAGAATCAGGTATGAATTAATAAGGTATAGACAATTAATCAATATATTAATTTAAACTAACTTAACCTTTGTCTTCATAGTTCGTTCTTCATCTTTTAATAACATGCCCTTGTATATCTGCTTTGTTGCAGTATTCATTGTCATATTTCACTTGATCTTTTTAGTGGAAAGCAGTGGATCGATTCTCATTGAATTTTGTAATACTCTACTATCTCTCTGTGATATGTCTGGCACCCTTCTACTGATGATCAATAGCTTGAAGCATAAAACAGGATTTAACATGGTAACAGACGGAATGACAGTATACATTGAATACTCACAATGTCATTCGATTCAGCAATCTTAGGGGACGGGGGGTTTTTGGCTATAGGGATGGAGAGTAACGGCACCACACAATTTAACGTGACTGCGAGTCCGAGGCCTGGCTATAAAGTGTCTTGAAGAACCCCCCATCCCCATTCTTTATAAGCACACCCTTGTCCCCATCATTTATAAGCACACCTTGCTCCATTGTTATAAGCACACCTCTGTCCCCATCTTTAGATCATTCCAATTTCCCGGGAAAAATAAAAACACCCCCTTTCTTAAAGTCATTAACATTTAGTTGTAAGAATACAAAATAATATTTCCAAATAACAAGAAATGATGCCTTTTTTACATTATGTACATTGCATACATTGTATACATTGCGTATATGAATCAATAAAAATACTTATATAACTACAGTGCTCTTTTATTAAATATGAATACCAACTTCAATACCCCTATTGAGAAGATGTACTTGCTTAAAACAACTCTCTCATTCCCCGAGAATGGTTATCCTGACAAACAAAGCGTTTTGGAGGCCATAAACAAGTATGCCCTTTCTAATAACTTTACTGTCAAAATTAAGGATGGAAAGTTTCCAACACTTCACCTTGCTTGTTCAAAGGCTGGTGCCTATCGTGATAAGTGTAACATCAGCGAGGATAAAAGAAAGAAGGCCCCTAACTCTTCCCTCACTGGATGCCCCTTCCTATTGAGATATTCTTTTAAAAATAAGAGTCAGAGATACCTTCCCTTGCCTGCCCGTAGTGACAATGAACATTGTCATAACCACCCCATTACCCCAAACAACTTGACGTCTTCTCACCAGGGAAGAATGTCTCTCCTGACTTTGGAAGATGCAATTATTGCAAAGACAATACTAGAAAATCATGCCAAGACTAGCAATATTCAGAAAGCTACAAGAGATAAGATCATGGGAATGAGAAAGCTGAGAATTAGCAATATCAACAACCTGAAGTATAGCTCTTCTTGTGGTGGTGAAACATCAATTCATGGCGCTACTGGGCTCATAAGAACTATGGAAGCAAAGGGATTTTCTGTCCTTTATCAATTCAATGAGAGAAAAATCCTCATGCACATTTTCTTTATAAATGAGACAATGATAAAAAGAGCCTGTCGTTTTCCTGAGGTTCTTATTGTGGATGCCACTTACAAGACAAACTGCACGAAGATACCTTTAGTCTGTGTAGAGGGTGTCAGCAACCTTGGTAGAGAAATATTGGAGCTTTCCTGTTGCATTTGCGTGGGTTTCTGATGAGACAGAGACAAGCTATGCCTGGTTTGCAAGATTGCTGAAATCAATCGTATTGGAGGGAATTGAGGACAGCCCTATCTTTGTTACAGACAAGTGCAAGGCATTGATGAATGCCCTTGATTCCGAGTTCCCTGTGAACAAAAAGCTTCTCTGTGGTTGGCACATGATAAATAACATTGCCAAGATGACAAAGAAGACTATGAAGGCAGGCAAAGGCAGGAATACGTGCACCAACTTGATAAACAGCATGATATTTGGAGACAATGCTGGCATGTTTATGCAGAAAAGAGAACTTTTCAGATCGTTGGCTTCTTGTGAGGATCTCAAGACTGAAGGACTATCTGAAAATGGTAAAAATGGTGCAGTAAAAAGTTTTGAGGAGTACTTTGAGAAGGAGTGGAGGAGCTGCAAAGAGAAGTGGACTGGCTACCTCACCAATAAGCTAAAGCACTTTGACTGTGTGACAACACAGCATGTTGAGAGTGGCAATCATGCCCTGAAAAGGAGTATCTTGGCTCTCCAGTCTTTGGACTTCTCGTTTGAGCAAATATGCTTATATCTCTTGCAATTTGAGGGTGACTACCAAGATCGTAGACTGGATGAGGAGTTGGTGACCAATGCAAGAATCCTTGCTGATGAGCGCCTTTGTGGATTGGTCCACTCAGTTTCCAGAATGGCATTGTTCACAATTCGTGCTGAACTTCTTGAAGAGGTTATTATTGGTGAAGCTTGTTACTGCAGAGTAAAGACTATGTTTGATCTCCCTTGCCGCCACACTCTGCCATGAAATTGGGCCCTCACACTTGCAGACATTCCTGAAGGATGGGTTGTCTCTTCTGCCCTCCCATTCCATAATAAAGAAGTAGAAAAATCGGAAAGTATAAGTACTGTGGCAATTGAGAAACAAGCTCTGTGAATGAAATCAATTGCACAACTTGAGCAGTTGTTTAGATGATGTGAAGGAGAACAACAAATCTGTAACCTGATGGCAAAGGTGAACGATCTTATAAATAATGCCGGTAATTTAAAGGATCACCGAGAGGTTACCTTTCCTTTGTCAAGTGAGATCAAAGCTCCTGGAAGACCTAAGCACGTCAAAAGGAAAACTGCTCTCCCAAAGGACTTTGTCCGTCACAAGCACAGCCATCTCCTTGTGCAAAAGAACAAAGTAAGCATGCAACATACACAAACATGATTTCACAATCTAATACATATTTATTCTTTATTTCTTTAGAATGATATCAGAAGTATTTTGAAAGAAGGACTTAAAGAAGTGATAAAGGAGTTCTTAGAGGAGGAAGCTCTCAAAAAAAGTAATTTATAATTGTTTTTTTTGTGAAATTACAATGTAATATCTAATGCTTACTATTTCTAGTCATAAAAGAAATAAAAAAAAGAAACCCAATTTGCTGAAAAACAAGAGCCTCTCGAAGAAGATAATTTTTGATAACTTATAAATAAATCACAAAATATTTTGTATGGTTTGCTCACACATTGCATGTTTTCTCTATAGCTAAAACAACCAATTCTGCTAAAAAGGAAGAGCCTCTCAAAGAAGGTAACCAATAAGATATTTTACTAAAATTAAATGCTAAATGTTACATTGTT
Source organism: Phycomyces blakesleeanus NRRL 1555(-) (assembly GCF_001638985.1). NCBI lineage: Eukaryota > Fungi > Mucoromycota > Mucoromycetes > Mucorales > Phycomycetaceae > Phycomyces > Phycomyces blakesleeanus. The sequence continues at coordinate 656,578 of NW_017265161.1, forward strand.
TTTTGTTTCTTCTTAGCTGAAAAATATTCCTCTCGAATAAAAAGACCTAAACATCTCCAAGACGACTACTGGTACGATTTGCCTAGTCCAAAAAAAAAAAAACAAAAATGTGCATGACTTTGCTCTGCCTGCTAAAATCGACTAAGCCACTATTTCGTTGTCATTTAACCCCAAGTCTGATGGTTGGTACGGTTTCTGTATATTTGCACACCTGAAAGAGGGTGGAGAAGATCAGTTTCCTTTGGTAAAGAAGAAGACGTTAGCCACGATAGCAACCCACAGAAAACTTTACAAGCACAACTTTGGCATGTATGTTGCCAAAGTGACAGAGGTCATTGCCTTTGGCTCCGAGATTGACCCTGCTCTTGAGGAAATTATCCCATCTTGCCCTTCCTCTATGTGGTTCTCTGCACCAGACTGTGCTCAGATAATAGCTGACACCTATAACGAGCCTGTTTGTGTGTACTCAGACAATCGGAGAGTCTTGCCTGTAACTTTCCTTCCCCTCCATGATCGGACGCCTCTCAAAAGAAAGCCATTGCCAATGGTCTTGCACCATGTACATGGGTGCCACTGGACAACAATTAAAGTGAAGCCTCATGTACATCGGTCCTGGCCTGAAGTAAATGCACTGTCTTTTGATGCTATCCATAGAGGGAGTATTATTGACTGCTTTTCCACAAGTTGGAATCATTGGGGTCAGTTCCCAAAGAACAAGTCTTATCTTTTACCCTCCACTACTACAACTACTACAATTACTACTAATGCCACTAACTCTTCTACATATTCTCCTGTAAATTCTTCCAATATTATTGATCTCACATATATATAACTTATCTATCTTTCTATCTTTTAATATACTTTACTCCTATTTTTTTCTTTACTTTTTTAACAAACACAATTGCACCCAGTCTGTCTTTAATTTTAATGTTACATGTAAAACCCAGATACGAATATTATTGGCATCCAACTAATTAGAAGACTATATAATTGGCTTTTATTTTTTGGAGTACAAAGTCTATGCATTTATAAGCAATCTGATTAAGATCTTCATCCAATCACAGACGTGAATTTTACCATAAAAGATGTAAAACAGAAATGATGCATAGCTTTTGATAGATTTCTGTCATAATTCGAATGCTAAAGCTTGGATATTTTGCCGTATTGCTGAAAAAATACGTACATCTCTATATCAAAAATTTGAAGTTAATTTATTATGTTTTGGTTGAATAAACAAGCAAAATATACACTTTTTTTCACGTTTTTAACCATTCGAGATAGATTGTTTTTGCTAATAAATATCTTTTCTACATAATAATATGGTCTAAAACTTTTACTGAAACGTTTTTTTATTATTTTCTATTGATATAAAGCATTTGCAAGTGATTTTTACTAATATTTTCAAATTGTTGTTTTTTTTGTTCAATCTTTCACAAATGAAATTACAGAACTTTTGTAATTCACTCATTAAACGTGATTCAAAAAATATTACAAAACAAACAAATACTCACTTTATGCAGAAAAAATCAACGAAACCAACCATCTTACTCTCATATTTCTATCTATTTTTTTGAACGAGTTATCAATTTTTTAAAAATAAATAAAAATGAAAATAAAAAGTTACGCACAAATGTTCTTTCACTTTTGCATGATTTTTCTTAGTAAATAAAGACAAGTGATTATACTGAATGGGGACAGGGGTGACTGTTTTTTGGGGGACAGGGTGTTACACACAGAAACGATGGATGTCTGCCGGACAAGTTAAAAGTAGTCACGCCTCTAATTATCTGCCGGACTACTCACTATAAGCTTGTGTAACACCCTGTCCCCTAAGATTTATGCATTCGATTTATCCCCCGGAAACAAGTCAAAGAGTCTGTACATTTAAGAAATTCTCTCAATCTGCCATTTGCAACAACAATCTCTTTAAAGTGTCAACCGGAAATCGTTCTCTTCCAACAATGGTATATCTATTCAACTCTCTGAAGTACGCCTTACAACAAAAATTTTCCAAGCCAGATTTCGTGTCCAAGATCAATTTGTGGAGAAATTGTCAAATAATTGAAAACACCAAACTTGACATTTTTGATGGTGCAGTTTGGAGTGATATTAAAGACATAAATGGCAGATGGTTTGTTGATGATAGCCAATCTTTAATGTTAACTCTGAATATCGATTGGTATCAGCCATTTGATAGACGAACACATTCCAGTGGTGCAATATATCTCTCTATCAACAATCTCCCACAGAGTGAGCGCCTTAAGTCTGAAAATGTCATTCTTGTTGGTATGATGTCTGGGCCAAAGGAAGCAAGCACTGACAGCATGAATCATTACTTGAAGCCGCTCATTGATGGGATTGTTGGAGATGTACATTGGTGTAGAAATGACAGACTCACAAATAGAAAGATTATTGTATGTGCTGCATTGATGTGTGTTGCCTGTGATATCCCTGCCGCTCGCAAAACCTCTGGATTTACTGGCCACATGAGCACATGCATCTGTCACAAATGTCAACAACAATTCACGACTATAAAAAAGACCAGCAAGCTTGACTACTCTGGATTCAAGTATAGCAATTGGGTGAGACACACAGACAATGAATCTGGAACACGCTGTCAGCTAGACAAATGCATTGAACAATACTGAGTGAACACGCCTAGAAAAAGAAAACGGCACTCGGTGGTCAGAGCTTCATTGGTTATCTTACTTTGACCCAGTCCGCTTTACAGTTATAGACCCAATGCATAACCTCTATCTTGGAACTGCAAAGCAAATGATTCAGATATGGCGCGAGTGTAACTACATCAATGAAAAGAATCAGTTAACTATGCAAGAGCTTGCCAATGGTATTGTTGTACCTTGTGGATATGCACGTATAACAAAGAAGATTGCCAATGGTTTTTCGTTCATGAAAGCTGACAAGTGGAAGTTGTGGTGCATCATATACTCTCCATTTGTTCTGAAGCATGTGCTCCCAGCCAAGAATCTCGAAAACTGGATTTTGTTTGATGACGCATGCCGCTTACTCACAAAACCTTCGATCAATGACAAAGAAATAGACGAAGCCCACAGTAAACTCCAATTGTTTTGTACAAGATTTCAGACACTGTATGGAAAATCGGCCGTGACACCGAATATGCATTTACATCTTCATCTTGGCAAGTGTATTCATGACTTTAGGCCAATTTATGCTTTCTGGTTATTCAGTTTTGAGAGATACAATGGTTTGTTAAAGAATATCAAAACAAATCAAAAAGGCGGCTTCGAATCAATGATGATGAAGAGATTTTTAGAGAGAACATACATTGGCAGCTTCATACAATCTTTCATCAACCATCTTCCCCAGTTCGCAATTGACTTTCTGCATTGCATTTCAAATAGTCAAGATCAATTAGCAGCATTGCATCCATCTCCTACTGCCAGTACCTTTTATCTGTCTGACTTTGTTGAATATTCGTTAAACACTTGTCATTCTGCTTTGGGTTGTGAGCCATTGCCCCCTTCAGTGTTTCCAATTAAACTCGACCAAAGGATTACAATGTGCAAGGGACATTATGAATGTTTACTGGAGTTTTACAGACACGCATATGGCAGTCACGATCTTTTTGGCCATTATTCAAACTGCGAGTCTAACCAGATTTTTGTCAATAACCGAATTGAGAAAATGAAACGGATATCTCTTCTTGAACAGGAATACTCTTCTGGATCTTATTTCCACGCCTATTATCTTGAGAATAACAGTGAAGATAAAGCAGCATTTTCTGGCTGTATACTGTATTTATTTCAACATTTGATAACCATCAACGAAACTGTCAACACCCATACTTTTGCGTTTGTTGAGTGGTACTCTAATTATTCTTTGGGGAGTTACCAGCCAATGTTAAATGAAGGCATTGAGCTCTGGAATGGACCTTCTTCTGTATTTAATTATGAATGTATTATTCCAGTACATCGTTTATATTCACCAATCGCAATTGCTAAATATAGGTTTACTATAACTAGTGAATTTAAACGTTTAGTAATCCCTTTACCCCAAAAAATAGAAGCTTAAATAATATTAATAAAATACCACTTTGCACTCTTTTATCAATTTATTAGAAAATGTTTGATTCATTGTCTTATTGTTTCTTTGACTATGATGGCAGCTTGTTTGCCTTGGTCTTACTAAGCTGCTTATCTCTTATTCCTTTAAATTTATGCTCAAATGGACGGGTATTATTTTTCTTATCATGAGCTGCCTCATAATCCGCATCAAGTTCATCAACGAACCTATCTCCCTATATCTCAATGTAAGTATTATTACATACCATCCAAAAAAATAGTTTTTTATACTATACCTCTTTGCTTCTCCAGTTTGGGCGGAATCTCCAAAAAAAAACTCTTTTCTGAGGACGAATCCTGTTTCTCTTCTTCTCTTTCATCATCACTCTCAAGGTCTGGCATGTAATCAGCATGGAGAATACTGTTAACATTCTCTCCAAAGCTGTTCACAAAGTGTCCCCAATTGGCTTTCAAGGTAGATTGTCTTCTTTCACACGACTATATATAAATATATAATATTTCTAATTTAATATCACATCTAGTATATTGTGTGCATGTGTTTCTTACCTTTACACGTCGCTGACAAAGACAGGCCCATCGATTCTCTTCCTGCTTCTTTTCTCCTGTTTTTTTTTCTTGTAACTTTCTGTTGCCAATGTGCCGCACAATCTTAGTTCGAAGAGTTGGCAAGTCTACCTTTTTCCCCTCGTCTTGACAACAAAGGTAATTGGTAACAGACTTCAGAACAAGTCTGTTTCCCTCACCGTTTTTATTTTCATTGGTATTGTATTGGTCATACAATTTCTCTTCACTCAAATAATCGCATAACAATTGCTATAATATAAATGTATATATTAAATTCTATCTACATAAAAACATATTATGATTACTTACATTCAATGTTGGTTGACGTCCAGGCAACATGTCTTGCTCAACTGCATTACTAGCAGTGGCTTCCGCTTTCTCAGATAATGTGTTCATCAAAACAGTGTTTAAGACACTATTCATGGTATCAAGTTTCTCATACACATCATGGATGTTACCAGTTCTACCCGACAAATCACCTTCAAGATTCAACCGAGCTCTCTTTGGTGCTAGTCGTCTTTGATTGCTCACTGTTCCCTGTGAGTGTTGCAACATTATCATCCTTATATCATTAGTATTTCTCGGCGGGCCTTTTTTTGATTTTTATAAAAAACGAAAATAAAATTAATATAAAAAAATTGAAGACTGCCTGGTTTTAATCTACCTTCCCACAGAAAGTTCTTCACCAAAAGCATTGTTAACTGAATTGTTATTGAGATTTCTTGACATTGTGAATAATAAGAATAGCTTGTTTTTTTTAAATTCAAAGGATCTATTTATATTATGTTTAATTTGGGCTTTAAGTTTTATTCTTTCTCAGAGAACACCATGATCTATTACGTAACAAGAACAGCTTTGAATGTTTCCACTCTTGTTGTGAGTATTTTATGTGTTTCTTTAATTTAATTTTCAATCCATGTTTTATTCTTATATTATGTATTAGTATTTGAATAATATGATTTTATACTATACTCTGTTTTTCATATGTATTAGCTGCTGGCATAGTGAAACTGCGTTTTCTTTCAATTCTAAGTTACAGACAAAAATTATTTTTTGATTTATTTATTTTTAAGAAAAAACTCCGAATTCGTATTTAATAGAATAACTGCGCCCCTCTTTTTTATTTTCTCTTTCCTTAACCTGCTCTTCTCGTTTTATCTCTTTTTATATGTCTTGGTAAGCTTACTCTTAAGATCTCAACTTTTATTAATACTTTTGGCTTTTAGAATCATCTTAATATATATTAGATAAACAATACACTCAACAAGCATTCAAAACAGTACAGGTAATAAACAATCTCCTAACCAAAATGAAACACCTTGCTGACTAAATATCTTTTATTTTTAAAATGATAGGGCTTCTACCCATTTTGTAATAAAATATGTTTTGCTCTTGACACTATATACTTTCTGGTATTTTCAGTCTATGAAAAGGTAATATATATATAACTCAACTTAAATAATGTAACTTATCAATTCTTCTTCTCAGATAAATATGTCACGCCTTTTTTTCAAGTCATACTGGTTTGCCCCCTTTTGCAAACGCGTGTCTATAATATGTAAGTAATTCAAGTGTCTTTACAATCAAAGCGTACATATTAATAAAGTTGTTTATTTTATTTCTTGCTTTTTATTTAAAAGAAAATATCAATCGAACGGATTTTTATTCTATCGCGAGATTTGTTATGAACCCCCATAAATGATCTAGTAAGTATGTTATTTCATTTTATTTCATAAAGAAACCTATATTAATACTTCTGTATCTTTTTTTGCTCTAAGCTAATGTAGTTCCAAACAAACGTATTCTCCAAGAAAATACCAAGGATTTCATTTTCAGTTAAAGAAGTGTAAAACCAAAAAACGCGCCGAATACATGAAACCGATAAGGTAGGGAAGTATAGTATAAGTTAGGTCATCCAATGTATTCAAGCCGTCCAATAAATGAAAGTATAACATGTATACAAGTCGTACTATTTGTATACACACTTTTAAAGAAGTATTAGTGGTCCATATTAAACAGCTAAATATATTTTCCAACCATTCAAAAATTAATAAAAACCATTTTTTCTATGAGATTCTATTTCAAATGCGTCATCTCTTGATGATGTCAACCAGATCTATTTAAGTTTTTTTTTACAATCATTCATTTGAATGCTGGTTCCTGTCAGATTTCAGACTGATTCTAGGTCAATTTTAGTGAGGTCTATCCAATAATATTATGTAATTAACGCAAATAAAATTTTTAAGAGGTAGAGAGTTCAAAGTCAATTCTATAACAAGTAGTGTTTAGGTACGGTTTGAAGTTATGGGTGAATATATAACCAGAATTACAGACAATTATAATATTTTAAGAAAAGAGGGAATTATAACTCTCAATTTATCTATTGATTTTAGTATCTATAATCTCATCATTTAGTTAACTAAATGAACCAATTTTTGTAACAAATACCAAACTATAATTGAACATAAACCACCAATTTTTGGAGGATTTAAACAAAAATTAAGCTACTTAAATCAGTTGTCTTTTGCAGTGCATTCTGTTAAAGTACAAAATAAAGTCCTCATATACCCTAAATTTCACAAGAAATTCATTATACAGTGTATTATAGGCAACAAAAGTTGTTGCATGCATCATATTACTCAATACAGCATGAACACTGTTACGAGCTATGTTCGAAGCATATGTTGAGTTTTGCACTTTAATCTATATTATAGTGTTATATGAGATATACACAATTTTAAATAAATGTACTACCACTGCAAAAGGAGGGCCAATTCAGTATACTAAATCTTGACCAAATACTGTCTGAATGAATAAAATTCAGCATGAATTCGATCGGAATTTATGATGCCAATTTTTTAAAATTCGTGAGCTAAATGAATACAATTAGTATACTGAATTTTAGGAACGCAAAAAGAAAAAGTGTGATATACTTTTATGTGATATATTTTGGTCGTGAAAATATAGACGCACTTTTATCAGACCGCAGATTTTTCATTTTATATTGGTTTTGGGGTTTTTTTTTAAATACAGCACATAACATTCAACATCTTTTTATTACTATATATGGGTTGTTAAAGAAGAGATTTGGTCAAGATTTGGTCAAGATTTAGTCAAGATTTAGAGGTTTATGGGTCATTTTAAAGGTTTTTATTGGTTTGAAAAAATTTTCTTATTGTTTCTAGCTGTTTCTATTCGTCTACATCACTAATCGTCTTCTGTTGCAATTGGGTAGAAACATCACACTCGATGCCGTCATTTATTTTAGTGGATACTATGTTATTCCTTTCGAACATCCATTGGTCCACCCCTGGTGCAATCGACCCCTACTGTATTCCATTGCTTGCTGCGGCACGCCTTCTTGGCCTGTTTGTTTACTTTTATAAAAAATAATTATAGGGTGGATTAGAAAGAATGTTCTAGGTATATTTATTTGAGAGCGACAGATTATTTAAAAAATATGAATGTACTTACAATAAAGTTAAACATGAGAACAGATGGATGTCTTTAACATAAAGATAGATATATCAACGTTTTAGTTAAATGTCTCAATTATAGTAATATTGTCTATAAAAATAATAACTTTTGTTAATACAATGCAAAGTAAATAAGACTATGGTTTGCTTACCAGACAGTTCAGAAAACAGAAGAGTTGACAAACACAAAATACAATGACATTGTCTATAAAATATAATCTTTTATTAGAATGAAATAAAGAGTATCAGACTATTTTTTGCTTACCAATTATTCAATACAATAGAAGATGCAGCATGCAGGAAATGGAGATATTATCTATAAAATAATTTCTTTTCATTAGAATTACATACAAAGAAGTATAATGATTATTTACTTACTTGTCTGTCTGTAGAGAATAAGAGTCGGTGTATAATCAAAAAAAGAGGACCGAGATAAAGACCAGTGACTATAAAGTGTATGGTATACATAAGAAAAATAATAAATACAAGTTGTATCTTGAAGGTGTACGTTAATATTTATATAACATACCATTTTGTAAACCCTCCCAAGGTATATGTCTTTGTTAACGGGCCAGAAAAATCTAAGCAGAATAATTAATACATAAATCGTGAATAAATATTCAAGCATATTTTTATTACCTTTTTATCATTATTTTTGAGGCAGTTAAGAAGGACTTGGTGGCTTAAAGCATAGTGTATCATGCTAGAATAAAAACAACAAGATGATTAGGTCTTGAAACTTTGATGTGAGTTGATGCTTACCATGTTAGACATTAAGAAAGAAGTAAAAAAGAAGAAAGAAAAAATTAAAAAAAAAAACGGGGGAAATTCAAAATTATAATTTTATGACCATTGACTCTGAGAAACTGATAGAATCAATGGAGCAAATTGAAAGTCATTCAACCCATCCCGATTGAGACAAGACATTACATACTAAACCATAATCTCTCACATCTTTGTAATGGATGTAAGCTATTACAAATGCCTTTCCAAGTCGGCTTATAAAGAAAAGTATAATATAGAGAGCAAAATGCTATAAAGAGCATCATCAGAAAAATAATCTTTTGGTGCCTTACTTTCGACCTTTACATATGTTTTGATTTATTTTATTATTTTAAAGAAACCCAACTCTAATTATTAAAGTACTCACATTGTTTCCATTTCTTTCATTAGCCTTAAATATCTCAATTCATGTCTTCTAATACACAGCAATGCAAAAAAACGAAAAAGACGACTACAAAAAAGTCTGTTCAACAAACCGCTGGGACAGCAGCAAGCACAAGACAACGGGAAATTCTTCCCAGCTTGACAGTTAGCGCAGAGCTAGATGGTACTGTCCTGTCCACTTTGTCCACCATGAGCACCCGACTGAATGAATCTCATTCACTTCTGGAGAAGGTCTACCACAACATGAGAGCAACCAATGGCCAGAATAACAATTCGAACCATAGTCCTATCGGTCAGGCTCTTACTACAGGAGAATATATAAAGTACCGCCTTCCAACGGTTTCGGTAGGATATATACTAGTAATAGAATATTGCAAAGTTACTTACATTATATTTTGCAGAGATTGATCCGTTCTCAAACATGAGCAGTTCTGGCAACAATGCCATTGACGGTCAATGAGGGCGCCTTCTCAACATCCAACCATCCCATTGCTGATGTAGTGCAGAGCTACACACATCAGCAAGCTGAAGTAAAGTCTGTTTCGTCTGCAGTTGTGGAAGAGAAAACCCGAAGACATATTTCGTATATGCTTCAAAGGGCAAAAGGTTTGCCAGAAAAGATAGCTCGACAAAATCAGATTTCTTGACACCAGTCCAGAAAGAGAAACGTAAGTATAGTCAACAGTTTTTGTGTAAACTATTTTAACTTTTTTTTCAGATTCTTGCAGACTACAAGGCAATTCACTTAGCTGACAAAGCAAACCTTGAATCTAAGTTTGGTGAGACTGTCGTTGACCTTCTGGACTATGACATGTTGTCTGATATTAAGTCAGATGAGGAGAAAAATAAAACTAGATATACTCCTAGAAATAGACATCCCTTGGTAAGGCTCTCATGATAAAAGTTATTTTTTTTAATACTTCTAACTCAAAAGTATTTATATTATAATGCAGATGGATAAATACTTTACTGTTTTAAAGAAACAGAGACTTGCTAACAAGGGACCAGACGTCATTGGCAATTCTGTCTATCCAATTATTTTGAGAAACACTGAGTTATCGAATGAGAAAAAGGCACGTGTTGCTGCTTGGATTCACACACGCCAACAATAAATCGTTATTTTGTTTACAAAGTGCATATAGTACTTTAATGATTTTTATTGATTGTGTTGAATGATGTGGGGTGAAGTGGTAAAATATAATCAGGCGGTATTATCAAGATGAGAAGCAATTAATATATAAATAAAAGGAAAAAGAAAAAGACAAAATCAAAAATCAAAATAATAAATTATTATTTTATTTTATTTTATTTTATTTTATTTTATTTTAAAGCCAATTAATAAAAAAAATATGTATACAAAGCAATTATTTAATTATATAACCCTGATTGTTTTATCCTGGTTTTTTTTATTGGAAATTATAATACCGATATTAGCAAGAATATGTAATAAAGGCTAAGAAAATGGTAAATGTTGGGTATTAAATATACAAGTTTTTCTGTCTTTTATATTATTGATAAAAGCAAGAGAAATAAATAATGGTTTTTACTATTTGTTAATAGTTAAAAAAAACTGGTAATATAATTTACTATTGCTCTTTTAAATACTTAATAAAGAAGTAATGTTAAAACTAAATAAGAATACAGAGATAAATAAAGCTAAACCTTTTTACAGTCAAAAAACTCGTATTATAATTATTTATACTGGTAACCTAAATAGTTGTTATTTTTTTTGTTTTTTATGTGACTACTTTTCTAGGCAGTGGAATAACCAGGTGCTTTTGCATCCCACTCTGCATTTTGTGCGTAGTCAACGCAAAGCACGAATGCAGATGATGCACTGGAACAATGCACGAAGCATCTTCTTCCATAAATCCCTTGTCCCACAACTGCAGACCTTGATCAGCTAATGGCTGATGACTACTTGAATGGTAGGCAGGAAACCATTTAATGAATGCGAATGTTGACACTCTTTTGACTCCACCAATCTTGATGGTATGAGTAAATAAATACTCTATTTGACCAGGGAATTCAGATACATCGTCATTTGTTCTCTCAAGAAACAATACCCTCACAAAAGACCCGCGCTTCTTCTTTTCACCACTGCAGTACTCTTGCCCCAGCAACGAAATCTTCTTCACCTTTTGAATCCGATTGTTCACAAATACATTCTCACCAATTGAGATTCTCCCTACCACACAGAAGGAAACACTTGTACTCCGGTAAGCCTTGACATAGAATTCAAATAACCACTGATAGTGATCATCCTTCATCATAGTCAAAGGCTGCAACTTGATTGGCAATGTGGTCGGGGCAAGGCCTCACTTCCAGTGACATTGTACCATGGATTTGTAGCAGCTTGCTGGAACATTGCTAAGCTAAATGGCAACACAGGAGGGTGGCCAGCATCCAAATTCAAGGGAGAAGAGCTGTTGGAATTTGATTTTACTTGGGCAACCCCCTCAAGGAACTCTATCAGTGGTGATGAAAAATTGGTAGAATATGCTCGAAGAAAGCTACCAATGAATGCTTTCTCCAGGAAGACTCTCATGAAGGTGACCTCAAGACCATTGCGACGGTTCGTCTTGATGTTCTTCAACTTGCTGTTGTATCTCTCGAAGCTATACAGCCAGAATACGTATACCAGACCAAAGTTAAGCGTTGACTCATGCAAGTGCATATGCAAGTGCATATTTGGCGTGATGCTGCTCTCTCCATAAAGAGTCTCACACTCTTTTCCAAATTCTCCAAGGAGCTGGTGTGCACTGTCAATTTCTGAATATGTGACTGAAGGACCGGTCAACTTTCGGCATGCTTTTACAAAGAGAGTCCAGTTTTTGTAGTCGTCTTCAGGCAAAGCGTCTTTTAGTACCACCAATGAATAAATCAGACACCACAATTGCCACTCGTCTGCCTTCATATATGGGAAACCAGATTTGATCTTTGTTGATAAAACGGCATACCCAGGAGGAACAAGAATACCATCGGCAAGACGTTGCATACAGACGAGAACAGCAGTTGGGAGATACCTCAGGTCTTTCCAAACACTGATCATATGCTTTGCTGTCCCAAGAAACAAATTGTGCATGGGATCAACAATCGTGCATCGGATGGGATCAAAGTAGTGTAGGCGATGCAACTTGGAAAAACGGGTGCCATGCTGCTTCTCCAAAACAGCTCTCTCTGCATCAGATTCTGCGCAAAACTACATCTCAGCTTTGGTTGCATTTTCCTCTTTTGTTTGGGAGACCCAGTTCTCATGATCGAATCCAGAATAATTGATCTTACTTGTTCCAGCAACAACAGTGAAATGATGCTTGCATATGTGACAGGCGTTTGTACTTGCAAATCCTGTAAATCCAGCAGTCTTTCTTGCAGCAGGTATGTCGCAAGCAACACACATAAGAGCAGCGCAGATACTAGTACCATTGGGGAACTCTGGAGTTTTCATAGTTATGCTGCCATATAACTCTACCAGCTCGTCTACCAGAGGTTCCAAGAAGTTGTTCATCTGGTTGATCTTCGCTTCCTTTGGACCAGGCATGACACCGACAAGGATAATGTTTTCCGGCTTCATTCTTTCTTCCCTAGGCAGGTTGTTCATTGACAGGTACAAGGCCCCACTTGCATGTGTACGACCCTCGAACGGTTGAAACCAATCCACATTCAATGTCAATATCAAAGAATGGTCGTGATTCACAAAAGGCTCGTCATCTTCATCAAGGAGCTCAGACCACATTGCACCATCATAGATGTCCAACAAGGTACTGTTTACGGTTTCCCTTGATCTCCATTGAACGATTTGATGCTCGAACCCAGGTTTGGCGAAATGCTGTGCCAATGCATTCTTGAGCGAGTTGTATGGAAAAACCATGAGAGGGACGGCGCGATCAGCTTCGGTGTCAGAGAAAAGAGGATTTCCGCAGTATGTTGGTGGTGTGGTTGTGTATTTTTCGAATGTGCAATTTGGTTGGCGATTGCCTGGTAGGTAAATTGCAAAGCACTTGTTGCAGACGGTGTATTTGACGATGCTTTTTGTCATGAAATTGAAGCCGGTCATAGTCTTTAATGCATCAATGGTGAGTGGGAGATCGGTATCCTTATCAAAGGCAACAAGAAGATGGCGGAAGAATTTCAACATAGCAGTTCCACCTGCTTGAACCAAGTAAAACGCCTGAAAGATAACGCCAAATAGAGCCATGAATTGGCTTGTTTGAGACATTTCATGAATTTTCAAAGAAGCAACTACAAAGGCAAGTATTTCTGTTAATTATTTGTAACACAATTTATGTATATTTCTTTTTTAAATGTATGCATACCGGAAGCAACCATGTCTTCAAAATCTTCAACACCGGCAACCTCAACTTCGCTCTCATCTTCAGACTCATCGCTTGAATCAGGATCGTCATTGTCAGAAGCCAATGATGTTGTCTCGACATCAGACTCTTCGAATTGAAAAATCTCGTCTTCTCTCAAAAAAGGTACACTCTGTACGGTAGTTTCGGCTGATACAATAGAATAATTGTCTTCATCTATAGTAAAACCAGACTATTAGCTATCTAAATTATGATTTATTAAAAAGAAATTTTATACTCACAATCAATCGATGTTTCAGATACATCTACCATCTCAACGTCTGTCTCTTCTTCGACAACTTCTGTATTAACTGATAATTAACAAAAAAAATATTAGATTACAATTTATCCAGTAATGCGCGTACTACTCAAATGTCATTTACCTCGATTTTTTGGGCCAATGTCTAATAACTTATCAGCATTATTATGACGCTTAAAGGTCTGTGCATTTTGCAAAATTCCGCCAATTGCATTTTTGGTACATGATGAACATGTACACATAACAGTGTAGGTTTTAGTTGTAGAATTCATAACAGTAAGAATAATATTAATAATAATAAAATAATAAAGAGGTGTATACTATATTTTATTTTCATCTTTTATATGTCTCTTATTTTTGTCATTAATAATGAGTTGATATATCTTGTTCACTATGTCATTGACTACATTGAGCTTACCATCCCTATTAGTAAGAATTACAAATGGATTTTGATGCAGCGATCTTTTCTTAAAAAAAGTGTGCCTGATTATTAATGGGGCTTCAATTTAATAATCACTGATATAATGGCGTAGTTTTTCTCTTTGGCGTTTTTTTAACATGACATCAATTCTCGCTCATTTTGGCAAGTGGCCTTTTTTGGATTTTCTTTTTCTTGTATTTTTTATGACATCAATTCTTGCTCTTTTTTTCAATTTTTTTTGATATACTTTCTTATTAAAAATAAGTCATATATCATACATTATTATATTCTAATAAAATTCGGTATTTTTTGCGATGCAATAAAAATATTATTGAGTCTAAATTAGGTGCATCTGTAACAACAAGTTTTTCCTTCCAGAAAAATAATTAAATACTACATTTAACATTTAATATTTTATTTTTATTTTTTATTTTTCTGCCAAGTCAATCGAAACATATATTTTTTAAGACAATTGTACGATTTATTGCCTAATTAATAAATATTTGTGTTTGTATCTGTGTTTATTTAATATAATCAGAAAAAATTGCGAATTCCTATCTCAAGAAAAAAATATATTGAAAAACAATGGTGTTTGAAATATTTTTCCAAATTTTGCCAAAATTCAAAAAATAAAATTTGACCAAATCCACCCACCTTTTGCAGTGTACTTACATGCTTCTTTACATTAACTTCCTGTGCTATTTTAATATGCCAATAACATGACAGGATATTAACACTATTGCCAAAGACTTCTTCAATTGCACCAATTTCGATGGGACTACAGTCAATCATTATTCTTTTCATCTTTAATGTAAAGGTATTCTTTACCAATGTTAACTATTGACTCAAGATTGAGGTATATTCATGATCAGTTATAAAGAAGTAGACAGGCAATCCCTTATTGGTGATAGGGTTTTGCACACTAATTGTAAACTGAAAGCAATCTTCAGGTCCTTTACTAGCTACAGTATTGAATGACTTGCTTATTTTGTATGTTGAGTCAATGCACCACTCTTCCAAATTCTCCAGAAACTAATGCAATAATAAGATGTATAAATAGGTGTATAGAATAAAATATAAATAATACATATTATTTACTTCTTTTTGCCACTCAAAAACCCGCCAAACAAAGAAGGGGCCATTCTTATGAACTGTGAAAAGAGTAGTATTTTCACTTTCGTTCAACTCTTGAACCCACAGTTTGACACTTTCATAATGATCCACAGGTTTTCTTGAGAGTTTCATCATTTGAGCATTGATAAAATTTCTCACATATTGATAATTAATGAGAAGAGAAGAAGGGAAAGAAGATCTATTTCCAGCTTGTTCAAGCTATGTAATTTTAAATAAGCAAAGTCTCTCAAAATATACTATATAATATTTACTTCAAGAACTCTGTCTTCACTCATTCTAAACATGTTTTTGATAGATTTCCAAATCATGTTTTGGCTGACAAGCCCTTCTACCTATTGTTTTAATTCATCTGGCAATCTTGACAAACTGATCTCTTCAATCTTAAATGGATCATGGTTTGGATGCTGCCAGTTGTATTTGATACAAGCAGTACCATCAGTCATGGTATGCTTATAGATACTAGCAGAATAACCAATCTTGATGGACTTGGTTGTTGTGATGCGTTTCTGAGCAGGCTAAGCAGTTTTTTTCACTTGTGGTTTTCCAGCATAATCACATAAGTAAACTACTGTATTTACTTTGAGAGGATTTTCAAGAGGCTTCCCAACAAAAACTGTGTTCTTCTCATGACTGTAAGATCGATGATAAACCCAATTGCCATGTTTTTTAGCTATAACCTTTAACTAGTTTGTAAATTCATCTTCAGATGAAAGGTCAAAGGAGTCAACAGATTCTATATAATCTGGAATTATGTGATTGTTGTAATTAGCAGCAATATTAAAGGTTGCCATTTTGAGATTTAATAAAAAAAGGCATGCTTGAAAAAAAATATTAAGGGTAAGCATATCATAAAAGTTTGCCCAAACAAAACAAATGAAAATAAATGTGTGACTTGCTTTTCTGATTGGGGAATCACTGTCACCAATATTTATTACGTTATATCATTATGTAATATCTGTTACTGTGATTTTTTAATTTTTCTGACTCTGTAAAATTTTAACTTATTATATAAAATATAAATAAAATACAAAATATTATTATTAAAATTAACAATAAAACAAATTTTAATTCCATCAATTTTAATTCAGCAGTCACATGAAGCTATTATATTATAACTATATAGTATATTTATAATTGTGATTCTTTCAAATATTTTTAATTAGTAATATTTTCATCAATCAAGGAATATATAAAAAAATGCTTAAGACACATCAGTCTATTTTGTCTTTTGTACAAAAAAGAGAATTGGTTTATTTTATCATAGATGCAATACAAGACTTTTAGAAAAACATTTTTTTAACAAAGATCAAATCAGTACATTTTATTATTTTACCACTTATGTAGATTTATTATGTTATAATATGTAAAATTATACATACTATCTAATAACTATGACCAAGAGTAACTAAATCGTATTTTCAAGACATCTGCAATATTTATGCAGATTATAAATATACATATTTATAAAAGATTATATATAGGATATATCAAATATGACCAAAAATTACCCAATTTTATTCTGAAAACAGCTGCATTCTTTACTCAGATTATTTGTGTATAAATATACAAGGTTATCAAAAAATTAAACAGCTATAATCAAGAGTTATCAATTCCTATTTAAAAATATATATATTTTATTTATATTACTTAAAGATATGTAATTATATATAAAATTTAATACTTTTTATTTATTAAAGCACTTTTATTTATAAATTTATACCTATTACATAAAGACATATAGCTATGTATATTAACACATATATAACATAAAATTATATTAACTAAATAAAATAAACAATAGACTTATTTTCAATAATTTTTTAAATATACAAAATTTTGACATGTAGCCTATGCTAGGTGCTGGGACTATGTGTTAGGGACAGCGGGGTAAGGGGGGGACTTACTTAGGGTATGGGAACTTGGGGTGTGGGCTATGCTAGG